>NC_069500.1:1230722006-1231022006 GCF_027579735.1 Bombina bombina | reverse complement strand
GTGTTAATTACTTTGGATATTGAGGAAGCTAGTCCTCTTGATATTAAAACCAGTAAACTTTAAATTCTGTTTTTAAACCTCCTGTGGTTACTCCAGAGGTTTTTCCTATTCCTGATGCTATTTCTGATATGATTTCTAAGGAATGGAATAAGCCGGGTACTCCTTTTAATCCTTCTGCAAGGTTTAAAAAATTGTATCCTTTACCGGCAATTTCAATAGAGTTTTGGGAAAAAATCCCCAAAGTTGATAGGGCTATTTCTACTCTTGCTAAACGAACCACTATTCCTATGGAAGATAGTACTTCCTTTAAAGATCCTTTACATAGGAAGCTTGAATCTTATTTAAGGAATGCCTATTAATATTCAGGTCATCTTCTTAGGCCTGCAATTTCTTTGGCTGATGTTGCCGCTGCTTCAACTTTTTAGTTGGAGCATTTAGTGCAACAAGAATTGGATCCTGACTTGTATAGCATTGTTCGTTTACTACAACATGCTAATCATTTTATTTGTGATGCAATTTTTGATATTATCAAAATTGATGTTAGATCCATGTCTTTAGCTATTTTAGCTTTGTGGCTTACATCTTGGAATGCTGATATGACATCTAAGTCTAGATTACTATCTCTTTCTTTCCAAGGTAATAATTTATTTGGTTCTCAGTTGGATTCTATTATTTCAACTGTTACTGGGGGGAAGGGAGTTTTTTTGCCTCAGGATAAAAAACCTAAGGGTAAATCTTAGGCTTCTAATCGTTTTCGTTCCTTTCATCAAAATAAGGAACAAAAACCTAATCCTTCCCCCAAGGAAACTGTTTCCAAATGGAAGCCTTCCTCAAGTTGGAATAAATCCAAGCCTTTTAAGAAACCAAAGTCAGCCCCTAAGTCCGCATGAAGGTGCGGCCCTCATTCCAGCTCAGCTGGTAGGGGGCAGATTAATGTTTTTCAAGGATGTTTGGGCAAATTCTGTCCAAAATCAATGGATTCAGAGCATTGTCTCTCAGGGGTACCGAATAGGATTCAGAGTAAGACCTCCTGTAAGAAGATTTTTTCTATCACGCATCCCAGTAAATCCAGTAAAAGCTCAGGCTTTCCTGAAGTGTGTTTCAGACCTGGAGGTTTCGGGGGTAATCATGCCGGTTCCTTTTCAGGAACAAGGTCTGAATTTCATTCAGACCAGTTCTGGATCTGAAAATTTTGAATCGTTATGTAAGAGTACCAACTTTCAAGATGGTGACTATAAGGACTATTCTGCCTTTTGTTCAGCAAGGACATTATATGTGTACAATAGACTTGCAGGATGCTTACCTTCATATTCCGATTCATCCAGAACATTATCAGTTCCTGAGATTCTCTTTTCTAGACAAGCATTACCAATTTGTGGCTCTTCCATTTGGCCTAGCAACAGCTCCAAGAATCTTTTCAAAGGTTCTGGGCACCCTTCTCTCTGTAATCAGAGAACAGGGTATTGCGGTGTTTCCTTATTTGGACGATATCTTGGTACTAGCTCAGTCTTTACGTTCTGCAGAATCTCACACGAATCAACTAGTGCTGTTTCTTCAAAAACATGGTTGGAGGATCAATTTACCAAAAAGTTTCTTGATTCCTCAGACAAGGGTCACCTTTTTAGGTTTCCAGATAGATTCAGTGTCCATGACTCTGTCTCTAACAGACAAGAGACGTTTGAAATTGGTTGCAGCATGTCGGCACCTTCAGTCTCAGTCATTCCCTTCAGTGGCTATGTGCATGGAAGTTTTAGGCCTTATGACTGCAGCATCAGACGCGATTCCTTTTGCTCGTTTTCACATGAGACCTCTCCAGCTTTGCATGCTGAATCAATGGTGCCAGGATTATACAAAGATATCACAATTAATATCCTTAAATCCCAATGTTCGACACTCTCTGACGTGGTGGTTAAATCACCAGCGTTTAGTTCAAGGGGCCTCCTTTGTTCGGCCGACCTGGACTGTGATCACAACAGATGCGAGTCTTTCAGGTTGGGGAGCTGTCTGGGGATCTCTGGCAGCACAAGGGGTTTGGAAATCTCAAGAGGCGAGATTACCAATCAATATTTTAGAATTCTCAGAGCTCTTCAGTTTTGGCCTCTGTTGAAGAGAGAACCGTTCATTTGTTTTCAGACAGACAATATTGCAATGGTGGCATATGTCAATCATCAGGGTGGGACTCACAGTCCCCAAGCTATGAAAGAAGTATCTCGGATACTTGTTTGGGCGGAATCCAGCTCCTGTCTAATTTCTGCGGTTCATATCCCAGGTGTAGACAATTGGGAGGCGGATTATCTCAGCCGTCAGACTTTACATCCAGGGGAATGGTCTCTCCATTCGGATGTGTTTTCTCAGATTGCTCAGATGTGGGGTCTTCCAGAAATAGATCTGATGGCTTCTCATCTAAACAAGGAACTTCCCAGATACCTGTCAAAGTCCAGGGATTCTCAGGCGGAAGCAGTGGATGCGCTGACACTTCCTTGGTGTTATCAACCTGCTTATATCTTCCCGCCTCTAGTTCTTCTTCCAAGAGTGATCTCCAAAATCATCATGGAATAATCATTTGTGTTGCTGGTGGCTCCAGCATGGCCCCACAGGTTTTGGTATGCGGATCTTGTTTGGATGTCCAGTTGCCAACTTTGGCCACTTTCGTTAAGGCCGGACCTACTGTCTCAAGGTCCATTTTTCCATCAGGATCTCAAATCATTAAATTTGAAGGTATGGAAATTGAACGCTTAGTACTAAGTCATAGAGGTTTCTCTGACTCAGTAATTAATACTATGTTATAGGGCTGCAACTAACAAATTATTTTCATAATCGATTAATCGGCCGATTATTTTTTCGATTAATCGGATAAAAGAATAAAATATTTTTTTCCTATATTTAAAATAAAATCCATATACTGAGTGTTATAAATATAAACTTCAGACTAAGAGGCTCATTTACAAAGCTCCAAATGGAGCTTGAGGGCCCGTGTTTCTGGCGAGTCTTCAGACTCACCAGAAACAGCAGTTATGAAGCAGCGGTCTAAAGAATGCTCCTCCATAACCTGTCCGCCTGCTCTGATGAGGCGTACAGAGATCGCCGCAATTCAACCCGATCGAGTTCGGGTTAAGCAATTAAGCAAAACAAAACCACAAACTGTTTGAAAAGAGGTAGAACTAGTAATAAGTAGACTATCACTGTTTATAGCATTCTGTTATTCACTCTTTCAGAAACTTTGCATTGAAATGCAAAATGTCAACATATTCGCATGCTCCTGGCTGAGGCTGGCTCTCTTTTTTGCAAGCTATTTTGCCTGCAGGAGAGAAGAGGCGCTCAGATGGTGTTGAGGTACCTGTGATGCATAAGTAGGGTTTTGCCAATTTCACAAAGCTGGGATATTTATCTTTGTTAGCTCTCCACCAATGCAAGGGGCCTCTTAACAAAGTAAATCTTGTCTTCATTCTGACATAAAATATCTTGAATATCTATATGCAATGGTAAACAACCAGCTATAAGGTTAGGGGGAAAATATCTAGTCCACTCTTAAAATAACATATATACTTACAGAGGTTGAATTTGGTACATATTCCAATTAATTAAAAAAATATATATAAAAAAAAACAAAAGGGCTAAAGACTATATATCAGTAACAGGACACAGCCTTACACATTTATCTACATATAATCAGCAATAGCAAGCGATCAGCTAAAAACTGTGCAAACAGGTAATAGTGACATAAATTTATATAACAAATGTCATCAATCTAGGGTTAGGTGTAAATAACAAGCTCAGCACTATATCATTCAAAGCACAATCCAAAATCACCTGATTTGATATAAACAATACAAATGATGACTCCTATTTTATTTCTGGGTTGCACATAAGACAGGAGTAGGTGTAAACTTAAAAAGAAACTTATAATGTCCTGAAAAAGTGAAAAGTAAACGTCTGTAGACGTCCTTAAGGCTAAGGGCATATCCATAAAACACAATACCATGTGCAGGAGCTCATTGGAGTGAAGCAGCTGGTGTCGTGCACAGACCAACTAATTGCAAACCAACTAATCAATTATGAGATTCGTTGACAACTATTTTCATAATCGATTATGCCGATTAGTTGTTGCAGCTCTACTATGTTACAAGCTCGTAAATCTGTCTCTAGGAAGATTTATTATCGAGTTTGGAAGACTTACATTTCATGGTGTTCTCATAAATTCTCTTGGCATTCTATTAGAATTCCTAGAATTTTACAGTTTCTTCAGGATGGTTTGGATAAAGGTTTGTCTGCAAGTACTTTGAATGGAGAAATCTCTGCTCTTTCTGTTTTATTTCACAGAAAGATTGCTTCTCTTCCTGATATTCACTGTTTTGTTCAGGCTTTAGTTCGCATTAAGCCTGTCATTAAATCAATTTCTCCTCCTTGGAGTCTTAATTTGGTTTTGAGGGCTTTACAGGCTCCTCCATTTGAGCCTATGCACTCTTTGGACATTAAACTACTTTCTTGGAAAGTGTTGTTCCTTTTGGCCATCTCTTCTGCTAGAAGAGTTTCTGAGCTTTCTGCTTTCTTGTGAATCTCCTTTTCTGATTTTTCATCAGGATAAAGCGGTTTTGCGGACTTCATTTAAGTTCTTACCTAAGGTTGTGAATTCTAACAACATTAGTAGAGAAATTGTGTCCTAATCCTAAGAATTCTTTTGAAAAATCCTTACATTCTTTGGATGTGGTGAGAGCTTTGAAATATGTTGAAGCTACTAAAGATTTCAGAAAGACTTTTAGTCTATTTGTTATATTCTCTGGTTCTAGGAAAGGTCAGAAGGCTTCTGCTATTTCCTTGGCTTCTTGGTTAAATCTTTTGATTCATCAAGCTTATTTAGAGTCGGGTCAGGCCCCGCCTCAGAGAATTACAGCTCATTCTACTAGATCAGTCTCCACTTCGTGGGCATTTAAGAATGAAGCTTCAGTTGATCAGATTTGCAAAGCAGCAACTTGGTCTTCTTTGCATACATTTACTAAATTCTACTGTTTTGATGTTTTTGCTTATTCAGAAGCAGTTTTTGGTAGAAAAGTTCTTCAGGCAGCTGTTTCAGTTTGATTCTTCTGCTGATGTTTTAAGTTTTTCTTTTCTTTATGAAAATAAATTATATTTTGGGTTGTGGATTAATTTTTCAGCATATGGCTGTTGTTTATTTTTATCCCTCCCTCTCTAGTGACTCTTGCGTGGAGTTCCACATCTTGGGTATTTGATATCCCATATGTCACTAGCTCATGGACTCTTGCCAATTCCATGAAAGAAAACATAATTTATGTAAGAACTTACCTGATAAATTAATTTCTTTCATATTGGCAAGAGTCCATGAGGCCCACCCTTTTCTTATGGTGGTTATAATTTTTTTGTATAAAGCACAATTATTTCCAGATTCCTTTGTTGATGCTTTTTACTCCTTTCTTTATCACCCCACCACTTGGCTATTCGTTAAACTGAATTGTGGGTGTGGTGAGGGGTGTATTTATAGGCATTTTGAGGTTTGGAAAACTTTGCCCCTCCTGGTAGGATTGTATATCCCATATGTCACTAGCTCATGGACTCTTGCCAATATGAAAGAAATGCATTTATCAGGTAAGTTCTTACATAAATTATGTTGTATTGCATTATTCTTGGCGCGAATGTGCGTCTGTCATGACGCAAGTTAGTCATTTCCTGCGTCTTAGTTGACGCTAGGTTGTTTGGCGCGAAATTGTGTTTATGACACGAGTTGCGTCATTTCCATATGTTTGTTGACGACAAAAAAATTCTCAACTTCCTTTTGCGTTGTGCCTCATACTTGGCGCCAAAAACTTTTTAATTTATTTTACCTCACTTTTTATATGCTCCTTGCCTTCTTTATGCTCAGAGGGCTATGCTATTGATTTTTTCCCCAATTTTAGTCTTTGCATTTGTTCCCATTCCTGAAGCTATATGTGGAAATAAGATATTTCTGTTTAATGTTATTTTTATTTTTTTTACATTTTACAAGATGTCTCAATCTGATCTTGTCCTAGAAGCTGCTGTAGGAACCATGCTGCCTGAACACAGTTCTACCAAAGCTAAGTCTTGAAAAAGGCCTTTTATCAGGCCGAAACTCGTCGACATTTAACTGGTAAGCCAATTTTTTTATATATTAACAAGGAGTTTTATATTTTCTGCAGTATTGTTCTTTTTTTTGTTTCACAGGATTATTTAGGAGACTTTTCAAATTTATTGATGGGATTCCGCTAAATATAAGACATAAGAAGTTCACCATCTTCACTTCACCTCCACATTATTACTTTTTTATTTTTTCAAAACACTTTTTGCACCTTTATTGTCGTATTTTGTTGTTTTTTTAATTTTTATCATTATTTTTTTATTTTTCACCATTTTTATTTTCTTCTTTTTTTCTCAATCTTTTCCATCATTTTCTTTTTTTTTTCCGCCACTTTACATTGGAGGGGCTTTTCTCTTGTAAGGTGTATCCAGTCCATGGGTTCATCCATTACTTGTGGGATATTCTCCTTCCCAACAGGAAGTTGCAAGAGAACACCCACAGCAGAGCTGTCTATATAGCTCCTCCCCTAACCCCCACCCCCAGTCATTCTCTTGCAACTCTCGACAAGATAGGAAGTCTCAAGAGATATGTGGTGACTTAGTGTAGTTTTACCTTCAATCAAGAGTTTGTTATTTTTAAACGGTACCGGCGTTGTACTTTTTTACTCTCAGGCAGAAATTAGAAGAAGAGTTCTACCTGGAGGTTGATGATCTTAGCGGTTTGTAACTAAGGTCCATTGCTGTTCTCACACATAACTGAAGAGTATAGGAAAACTTCAGTTGGGGGAACGGTCTGCAGATTACCTGCTTTGAGGTATGTTCAGTATTTTTATTTCTAGAGAGATGATAAGTTCTAGAAAATACTGACAGAGCCTTGTGTATTTGAGGTAAGCTAGATGCAGTGATTTAACAACGACTGGGATCATGCTTACAAAACAGGGTAATACTCATGTTAATACTCATATTACTGCATGACAAAACGTTTACATGTTTGCATAAATAGAACTTTTTTCTCTGAGGGAGATAAGTCTTTATTTGGGGCCTAGTTTCCACATAGCTAGTCAGATACTCCTAGGAGTACTTTCTTAAGGCCCCTCTGACATCCAGTACATGGTGGGAGGGGCCTATTTTCGCGCTCTAGATGCGCAGTTTCCTGCAGACTGAGACATCCAGCTTCCCTAGAGGAGTCCTCTGGCATCTGAGGACCATCATAAAGGGTTTATTTCTTCACTAAATCGTATTTGAGGGCAGGTAGGAGCCTCAGCAGAGCTGTGGCAAGGGGCTCAACTGTCTTTTACCGGTGGTTGACGTTTTTAAATCCGGTTTGGGGGCTAAGGGGTTAATCATCCATTTGCAAGTGGGTGCAATGTTGCTTTAGTCCCTTACACATACTGTAAAAATTTCGAAGACTTTATTGTATTTTTACACTGTTTTGCAGTTTAAGTGCTAGTTTTTTTCTCTTAAAGGCACAGTAACGTTTTTGTTTAATTGCTGTTTCACCTTTATTAAAGTGTTTTCCAAGCTTGCTTGTCTCATTACTAGTCTGTTAAAAATGTCTGACATAGAGGAAACTCCTTGTTCAATATGTTTGGAAGCCATTGTGGAACCCCCTCTTAGAATGTGTACCAAATGTACTGAAATTTCTATAAACTATAAAGACCATATTATGGCGCTTAAAGATTTATCTCCAGAGGATTCTCTGACTGAAAAAAGGGAGATTATGCCATCTAGCTCTCCCCATGTGTCAGAACCTATAACTCCCGCTCAAGTGACGCCAAGTACATCTAGCGCGTCTAATTCTTTTACCTTACAGGACATGGCGGCAGTTATGAATGCTACCCTCTCAGAGGTATTGTCCAAACTGCCAGGGTTACAAGGAAAGCGAGATAGCTCTGGGGCTAGAACAAATACAGAGCTTTCTGACGCTTTAATACCTGTGTCCGATATACCCTCACAATACTCAGAAGCCGAGGCAGGAGAGCTTCTATCTGTGGGTGACATTTCAGATTTAGGGAAGGCGTTGCCTCAGTCTCATTCTGAAATGACAGCGTTTAAATTTAAGCTTGAAGACCTCCGCTTATTGCTTACGGAGGTTTTAGCGACTCTGGATGACTGTGAACCCATTGTAGTTCCAGAGAAATCGTGTAAGATGGACAAATACTTTGCAGTGCCTGTTTACACTGATGTTTTTCCAGTCCCTAAGAGATTTTCGGAAATTATTACTAAGGATGGGATGGACCAGGTGTGCCGTTCTCTCCCCCTCCTGCTTTTAAAAAGATGTTTCCCATAGATGCAGCCATACGGGACTGGTGCCAGACGGTCCCTAAGGTGGAGGGATCAGTCTCTACCCTAGCTAAGCGTACAGCTATCCCTGTCGAGGACAGTTGTGCTTTCCTAGATCCTATGGATAAAAAATTGGAGGGTCTCCTTAAGACAATTTTTATACATCAAGGTTTTATTCTCCAGCCTCTTGCATGCATTGCCCCAGTTACTGCTGCAGCGGCTTTCTGGTTCGAGTCTCTTGAGGAGGCTCTACAGGTGGAGACCCCGTTAGATGAGATTTTAGACAGGATTAAAGCTCTTAAGTTAGCTAATTCCTTTATCTCTGACGCCGTTTTTCATTTAGCCAAGCTAACGGCTAAGAATTCAGGTTTTGCCATTCTGGCGCGTAGGGTTCTATGGCTTAAGTCCTTTCGAAACTTCAAGAGTGGCGCAGCTTCAGCTTCCTCTAATGCAAAACAATAGGGAATTTTCGCCCAGTCCAAACCAGTCTGGAGACCTAACCAGGCTTGGAACAAGGGGAAGCAGGCCAAAAAACCTGCTGCTGCCTCTAAGACAGCATGGAGTAGCCCCCAATCCGGGACCGGATCTAGTAGGGGGCAGACTTTCTCTCTTCGCTCAGGCTTGGGCAAGAGACATCCAGGATCCCTGGGCACTAGAGATTGTTTCCCAGGGATATCTTCTGGAATTCAAAGGTTCATCTCCAAAGGGGAGATTTCACCTCTCACAACTATCTGCAAACCAGATAAAGAGAGAGGCATTCTTACGTTGCGTTCAAGACCTTCTGGTTATGGGAGTGATCCACCCAGTTCCAAAGGAGGAACAGGGGCAGGGTTTCTATTCAAACCTGTTTATAGTTCCCAAAAAAGAGGGAACGTTCAGACCAATCTTGGATCTCAAGATCCTAAACAAATTTCTCAGGGTCCCATCTTTCAAGATGGAGACAATCCGAACCATCCTCCCTATTATCCAGGAGGGTCAATATATGACTACCGTGGACTTGAAGGATGCTTATCTCCACATTCCGATTCACAGAGATCATCATCAGTTCCTCAGGTTCGCCTTCCTAGACAGGCATTTCCAGTTTGTGGCTCTTCCCTTCGGGTTAGCCACGGCGCCAAGAATCTTTACAAAGGTTCTAGAGTCTCTACTGGTGGTTCTAAGGCTGCGGGGCATAGCGGTGGCTCCTTACCTAGACGACATCCTGATCCAGGCGTCGACTTTTCAAATCACCAAGTCCCACACAGACATTGTTCTGGCCTTTCTGAGGTCTCACGGGTGGAAGGTGAACAGAGAAAAGAGTTCACTCTCCCCTTTCACAAGAGTTTCCTTCCTAGGAACTCTGATAGATTCAGTAGAAATGAAAATTTTTCTGACAGAGGTCAGGATATCAAAGCTTCTAACTTCTTGCCGTGCTCTTCATTCCACTTCTCGGCCGTCAGTGGCTCAGTGTATGGAAATAATCGGCCTGATGGTAGCGGCAATGGACATAGTTCCGTTTGCCCGCCTACATCTCAGACCACTGCAACTTTGCATGCTCAGTCAGTGGGATGGGGACTACAAAGATTTGTCTCCTCTGTTAAATCTGGATCAAGAGACCAAGGATTCTCTTCTCTGGTGGTTATCTCTGGTCCATCTGTCCTGGGGAATGAGTTTCCGCAGGCCAGAGTGGACTATAGTGACGACAGATACCAGCCTTCTGGGCTGGGGCGCAGTCTGGAATTCCCTGAAGGCTCAGGGTTCGTGGACTCAGGAGGAGGCCCTCCTTCCGATAAACATTCTGGAGCTAAGAGCGATATTCAATACTCTTCAGGCTTCACCTCAACTGGCTGCGGTCAGATTCATCCGATTTCAGTCGGACAACATCACGACTGGAGCCTATATAAACCATCAGGGGGGAACAAGGAGTCCCCTGGCAATGATGGAGGTTTCCAAGATAATTCTTTGGGCAGAGGATCACTCTTGCCATCTCTCAGCTATCCATATCCCAGGAGTAGAGAACTGGGAGGCGGATTTTCTAAGTCGGCAGACTTTTCATCCGGGGGAGTGGGAGCTCCATCCAGAGGTATTTGCCCAGCTGATTCAACTATGGGGCAAACCAGAACTGGATCTGATGGTGTCTCGTCAGAACGCCAAGCTTCCTCGTTACGGGTCCAGGTCAAGGGATCCCCAGGCAACGCTGATAGATGCTCTAACAGTGCCCTGGCCTTCAGCCTGGCTTATGTGTTTCCACCATTTCCTCTCCTCCCTCGTCTGATTGCCAAGATCAAGCAGGAGAGAGCTTCAGTGATTTTGATAGCACCTGCGTGGCCACGCAGGACTTGGTATGCAGATCTGGTGGACATGTCATCCTTTCCACCATGGACTCTGCCGCTGAGGCAGGACCTTCTACTCCAAGGTCCATTCAAACATCCAAATCTAATTTCTCTGCGTCTGACTGCTTAGAGATTGAACGCTTGATTTTATCAAAACGTGGTTTCTCCGAGTCGGTCATTGATACCTTGATTCAGGCTCGAAAGCCTGTCACCAGGAAAATCTATCATAAGATATGGTGTAAATATCTTCACTGGTGTGAATCCAAGGGTTACTCATGGAGTAAAGTCAGGATTCCTAGAATATTATCTTTTCTCCAAGACGGATTGGAAAAGGGATTATCGGCTAGTTCCTTTAAGGGACAGATTTCTGCTCTGTTTATTCTTTTGCATAAGCGTCTGGCTGATGTTCCAGACGTTCAGTGGTTTTGTCAGGCTTTGGTTAGAATCAGGCCTGTGTTTAAACCTGTTGCTCCGCCATGGAGTTTAAATTTAGTTCTTCAAGGGGTTCCGTTTGAACCTTTGCATTACATAGATATCAAGCTTTTATCTTGGAAAGTTCTGTTCCTAGTAGCTATCTCTTCGGCTCGAAGAGTTTCAGAGTTATCTGCCTTACAGTGTGATTCCCCTTATCTGATTTTCTTTAAGGTAGTTTTGCGTACCAACCCTGGGTTTCTTCCTAAGGTGGTATCTAATAAGAATATCAATCAGGAAATTGTTCTTCCGTCTCTGTGTCCTAATCCTTCTTCAAAGAAGGAACGTCTGTTACACAATCTCGACGTGGTTCGTGCTTTAAAGTTTTATTTGCAATCTACTAAGGATTTTCGTCAAACATCTGCATTGTTTGTTGTCTATTCTGGAAAGAGGAGAGGCCAAAAGGCTTCGACAACTTCTCTTTCTTTTTGGCTGAGAAGCATAATCCGTTTCGCTTATGAGACTGCTGGCCAGCAGCCTCCTGAAAGAATTACAGCTCATTCTACTAGAGCGGTAGCTTCCACATGGGCTTTTAAACATGAGGCCTCTGTTGAACAGATTTGTAAGGCGGCGACTTGGTCTTCGCTTCATACCTTTTCTAAATTCTACAAGTTTGATACTTTTGCTTCCTCGGAGGCTATTTTTGGGAGAAAGGTCTTACAGGCAGTGGTGCCTTCCTTTTAAGTTCCTGCCTTGTCCCTCCCTTCATCCGTGTCCTAAAGCTTTGGTATTGGTATCCCACAAGTAATGGATGAACCCGTGGACTGGATACACCTTACAAGAGAAAACAAAATGTATGCTTACCTGATAAATTTATTTCTCTTGTGGTGTATCCAGTCCACGGCCCGCCCTGTCATTTTAAGGCAGGTGTTTTTATTTTTAAAACTACAGTCACCACTGCACCCTATAGTTTCTCCTTTTTCTTACTTGTCTTCGGTCGAATGACTGGAGGTGGAGGTTAGGGGAGGAGCTATATAGACAGCTCTGCTGTGGGTGTCCTCTTGCAACTTCCTGTTGGGAAGGAGAATATCCCACAAGTAATGGATGAACCCGTGGACTGGATACACCATAAGAGAGAGAAATTTATCCTGTAAGCATAAATTTTGTTTTTGGACACTTCCATTGAACATACCTCATTGGGATAATTCTATTGGAATTCACATCAAACGCCTCAATTGGGACATCTTTTCAACATATATGCACTAGCCACTTTTATCTCCATTTCTATGTGAAGATTGTTATATTTTTTACAGATTGTTGCTGTCATTCTTATATATTGCTTATATACTTTTTTTTATATATATGCTTAAGTCCACCCATATTTTAAACTTATACAAATTTTGTTGACAATCTTTATTTTTGATTCATGGATCCATGAATTTTAGCTATATTTGTGTTTTATACTAATAATGTGTACAATTAAATTGTGATTTCTTTCATGTAATTGGCAAGAGTCCATGAGCTAGTGACGTATGGGATATACAATCCTACCAGGAGGGGCAAAGTTTCCCAAACCTCAAAATGCCTATAAATACACCCCTCACTACACCCACAAATCAGTTTTACAAACTTTGCCTCCTATGGAGGTGGTGAAGTAAGTTTGTGCTTGATTTTCTACGTTGATATGCGCTTCTCAGCATTTTGAAGCCCGATGTGAAGAGAGTGTCAGAGGGATGTGAAGAGAGCATCACCTATTGAATTCTATGGTTTTCCTCGCAGAAAATCTTTTTCATCGGTTCTCTGTTATCGGTCGTAGATATTAATCTCCTACCTCCCTTTTTCAGATCGATGATATACTCTCATATTCCATTACCTATACTGATAACCGTTTCAGTACTGGTTTGGCTATATGTGGATTGGTGTCTATCAGTAAGTATGTTTTCATTACTTAAGACACTCTCAGCTATAGTTTGGCACTTTATGTATTAATATAGTTAATATATGTATTTTACTTATATTTGCCATGAGTCAGGTTTATGTATATTTCCTTTTGCAGACTATCAGTTTCATATTTGGGAAAAAAACATATTTAGGAAAACATTTTTCTTACCTGGGGTATAGTTTTTATTTTTATTTTAAATTGACTGCTTTTTCAATACATTTTAGCGGGCAAAATTAGGCTTGCAAGGTCGCAAAATGCTGTTTATTGTGTCATTTTAGGCGCGAGAATTTTTTTCGTAATTTCCTGCGTCTTAGTTGACGCCGAGATTCCTTGCATAATGTTGCGTCTGCAGTGACGCGAGTGTATCATTTCCGGATGTTGTTACCGCCAGAAAAATTCATTTTGCGTTGTGCGTCATACTTGGCACCAAATAATTTCATTATTTAAAACCCAATTCCTATATTCCTCTTGCCTTTTTATATGTCAGAGGGCTATGCTGTTTGCATTTTTTTCACATTCCTGAAACTGCCATATAAGGAAATTGTTAATTTTGCTTAATATGTTGTTTTCTTTTTTAAGACACGATGAGTCCACGGATCATCTTAATTACTAATGGGATATGCACCTCCTGGTCAGCAGGAGGAGGCAAAGAGCACCACAGCAGAGCTGTTAAATAGCTCCTCCCTTCCCTCCCACTTCAGTCATTCTCTTTGCCTGCGTTAGTGATAGGAAGAGGTAAAGTGAGGTGTTAGTATAGATTCTTCAATCAATTTTATTATTTTTAAGGTAGTGCCAGAGTGTGCTGCTTTGTCCTGGGGTGTAGCCGTAGTCCATATCAGTCTCTTCAGTAGAGCTTTTGGTGGCTTTAAAGCAATGGGAACTTGTGGGACATAGTTCTCACTGCGCTTCCCATACATGGTTTGCTGCCCTGCTTGTAAAAGTCTGAGGGAAGAGAATGTTCCACAGGCCAATGTGATTAAGAGGACCTCGCAAGCCGGGTGAGCTGCCCTCCTGCCGGGCAGATTTCTGAAGTAAGTGCTACATTTTTTTTTTTCTGGGAAGGATATGCTGCAGAAGAGAGCATACACTGGAAAATGTAGCACCCTATATGCCCTTCATTGGACACTAGATAACTCTGGCCCTAAGAGGGAGGGGGACAGTTTTCTCTGGCAGGGCATGCAGGCACTGGAGGACGCGGGGAAGTGGCTCTGTTTTTTATTATAATCTAGCATGTTTGCAGCTCCCAAAGGCTTATTTTTCTTTACAGCTGTCTGGGAGGTTTATCCTTACACGTTAAGGGATATGTAGGGTGGGTGCAGTGCTAGTTTTGTTGGCTTTATTCATGTTAGTTGCAACCGAGAGATTGTTCATATATATGTCTGGTGCAAAATTACTGTACTTATCATTTGTAAAGACGCGGCTGTTGTTTACTTTTTGCCGCCCTGGGGTTTGACTGAAGACGCCCACAATGGGCGGCGCTAAGTTACGCGCCATTGTTGAGCATTCCTTGTCTCCTTCCTGGGTTGTTAGAGTGACAGTTTTTTCTGGGCACTGGAAACCTTTTCTGCTGCGCTGTGATTACGCAGCGGAGAGGTTTCTATCATTACAAGAACGTCTTCATGCTTTTCTCTGCTGCACTGTAAAAAGTAAATAAAAAATATTTACAGTGGAAAGGTTTCTATTTTTTGCACTAATATGAGTGCTGCTGATACCTTCTCTGCTGAGAGGTGAACATAGCTGCAGCAGGGAGAATTATCATAAGCAGTTCGAGTTTAGAGTATTAAGTGATCTGGATGACTTTTGGGCTGCATTGTGGATCATGCAGCAGAGGGGCTTTACTTTCAGTACGGACCAAGCGTAGTCTGGATGCTGTCTCTGCTGTGTTATTTAGTATAGCAGAGAGGTGTTTCACGTAATGCCTAATTATCTTTTAGTAGTCAGAACTACTATTTATTTATTATATTTTCATTCGTTGTCTGAATGAATTCCTACAAAGTTTAAGTGGGGTCTGGAGATCTTTATATCTCTTCAAGACTCTTTCTGTGTTAAAAATAAAATAGTGTTTTTAACTTTTAAAGAGACAGTACCATCCGTTTTTAATAAACAATTTGTTAGCTATTCAGGATCCAGGAGTTTTTTTCTCCTTATTAATGGCATGTACATTGTAAAGGAACTAGGTTAGAATGTTTTCCTTTATCATTTAAAGCCACAGTAACTTTGGGAATGATATTCAGTTTTCATTGAATAAAAAGTGAATAAGGAGGTTATTCTTACGGGATATGTCTTGATACTTCTGTGATTTGACTAAAATCACCATGTATTATAAGATTTTTGTTTTAAAAAAACAAAAATTCAGAGCCGACATTGCCTTGGATGTTTTTGAAGCTTTCGGCAATGTTCATTATTTATGCAGCCTTCCAATCAAGTGTCCTAAAATCTTAGCGTCCGTTCATCCAGTACCTATGCTTCCTTCTCGACTCCTATTGGGGTTATCTTGCTAGACATCGTTTCCATCTGGGCATGTCAGGTGTGTTGTCGGCTTTTCCCATGCTGCAGGGAGAGCGCAAGAGGAAGAATAAATTTTAAGTGAGTGAGGTTTCTATTACTGTAAACTACTTGCTTAGAGGTTCCCTCCAAGTTACATGAGGAAGGGGATACTCAGTCTCAGTCCTGACGGTATGATTCCTCACGCTGATACTGAAGTAGTATCTTCAGGTTTATGCTATCTCTGCTCCGGTTATTACTAAGGAGTTTTTTAGCTACTCTGGAACGACATTTCGGTCGTTGTTAATTTTTTGTGGTACTAAGAGATGAAAGTGAATGGTTATTACCCTTTTATTCAAATTTTCTATATTGTCTGAGAGGTTTTTCATAGAAGACCTCTCAAGGAGTCTTGGGAGACAATTCCATACTGACCAGGAGACTTCTATCCCTATAGAGGATAGCTATTCCCTTTTAGGGTCCCATAAATTTTGGGGTAGTGGGTTTGTTCAAGATGACAATCCAGGTTGGTATTACTACCTTTTACTGCAGCATACTAGCTCATACGTGGTCTGGTTCTATTCAGACAGGTAGTGCTTAGGACATATAGCTCAGCATGCTAAGGCACTGTGGCTGAGCTCTGTAGCAACCTAAGGGTTGCAGGTTTGGTCTCCAGTAAGGGCAATAACATGCACAGCGCCTTGAGACCCTTATGGGTGTTTTGCTGTGCTTTACAAGTACCCAATATATATTATATTTGGAACCAAATAGAGACTGGGTTCCTTTCATTCGATGGGAGTCCTCTCCCCCTGGGAGTGATATTTCCAGTTCAGGAACAGGGTCTTAGATTTATTTCTATCTGGTTGTGGTTCCCAAGAAGGAGGGAACCTTCTGACTAATTTTAGATTTATAGAATCTAAAACATTACCGTCCTTCTAGGTGGAATCTATTCGTGCCATCCTTCCATTGATCCAGGAGGATCAATTTGTGACAAGTTTAAAGGACGGGTATCTGCATATTCCCATCTATGGGATCATTGCAAGTTCCTTTGGTTTGCCTTTCTGGACAAATATTTTTAGTTTGTGGCTCTTCTTTAGGTCTTGCCACAGTTTTCGGAATCTTTATGGTGCATTGCAGCACCATATTTAATTGATACCCTAGTCCAGGCGACTTTCTTACAACAAACAGGTTCGATCTCGGTCATGGGTTATCCTTCCTGCATTCTCACGAGTGGAAGGTAATTCGAAGGGTTCCTGAGTCCTAAGTTTAAGGTAATTCTGGGATCTTTGTTAGATTCCCTATCAATGAGGCCTTTCTCTGATAGAAGTCAGGAAGTCAAGGATTATTGATAATTGTCTTGTTCTTCTGCACTCTCTTCGGACACTCAGTGCTTGGAGGTATTCGGGCTGATGGCGGCAATGGACATCATCCCGTTTGTTCTGTTCCATCTCAGACTATCTGAAATCATGTTCAGGCAATGAAGCGGAGATTATACGGATTTGTCTCTGTGAATTCAGGAGACAAAGGAGTCTCTTTCATGGTGGTTATGTCTGGACCATCTTTCCCAGGGAACCTGCTCTCGCAGTCCTTCTTGGATGATTGTGACAACAAACACCAGCCTTCTAGGGTGAGGAGTAGTCTGGAGTTCCCTAAAGGTTCAGAGAGTTTGGACTCAGTCAGAGTCTGTTCTTCCTATAATCATTCTCGAGCTGAGAGCAATCTTCAATGATCTTCTGGTCTGGCCTCAGTTAGCCTCGGTCCAGGTTATTAGGTTCCAGTCGGACTTCATAACTTCAGTGGCTTACATTGATCACCAGGGAGGAACGAAGAGTTCCTTAGCAATGACTGAGGTAACCAGAATAATCCAGTGGGTGGAGGCCTACTCTTGTTGTCTATAGGCGATCCATATCCCAGGGGTGGACGTCTGGGAGGCAGATTTTCTGAGCAGGCAGACCTTTCATCCGGGGGAGTGGGAACTCCATCCGGAAGTGTTCTCCAATCTGATTCTCCAGTGGGGTCAGCCGGAATTGGATCTCATGACATCTCGTCAGATTGCCAAGTTACTGATATACAGATCGAGGTCCAGGGACCCCAGACAGAACTCATAGATGCTCTGACGGTTCCTTGGACCTTTAATCCAACATACCTATTGGCCCCGTTTGCTCTTCTTCCTCTGGTAATTGCTCTAATCAAGCAGGAGAGGGCTTCAGTGATCCTCATAGCTCTGGCCGGGCCTCGCAGGATTTGATATGCGGATCTGGTGGAGATGACATCTCTGTTTTCTTGGAGACTCCCATTGAGGAAGGATGTTCTGATTCAGGGGTCCTTCCTTCACCCAAATATAGTTTCTCTGAAGCTAACTGCTTGGAGATTGAACGCTTTATTTTCTCTAAGCGGGATTTTCTGATTCGGTCATAGAGACCATGATTCGGGCTCGTAAGCCTGTAGCTAGAAGGATTTTCCATAAGATTTGGTGTAAATATCTCTATTGGTGCGAATCCAAGGGCTACTAATGGAGTTAAGATTCGTGGTATTTTGTTTTTCTCCAAAAGGGTTTGGAGAAGGGTTTATCGAGCTCCCTAAGGGGGTTAAATTTTGGCCTTATCTATTTTGTTACTCAAATGTCTGGCGGATGTCCCAGTAGTACAATCCTTTTGTCAGGCCTTGGTCAGGATCAGGCCTGTGTTCAAACCAGTTACTCCTCCATGGAGTCTTAATTTAGTTAAAGTTCTTCAAAGGGATCTTTTTGAGTCTAGGCGTTCCTTAGATATTTAGTTGTTATCTTGTAAAGTTTTATTTCCTGTTGCTATTTCTCCTGCTAGCAGAGTGTCAGAGCTCTAGACATTGCAGTATGAGTCCCCTTACCTTATTTTTCACTGTGATAAAGTAGTTTTACGTACTAAATTAGGATTTCTTCCTAAGGTTATTTCTGATCGGAACATTAACCAGGAGATTATTGTTCCTTCCTTGTGTCCTAATCCTTCTTCTTTAAAGAAACGACTTCTGCTCAATTTGGACGTGGTCCGTGCTTTAAAGTTTTACCTGAAGGCGTCTAAGGACTTTCATCAGTCTTCTTCTTTGTTTGTGGTTTTCTCAGGAAAACGTAAGGGACAGAAAGCTACGGTTACTTCTCTTTCTTTTTGGCTGAGGAGTAGCATACGTTTTGCATATGAGACTGCTGGACAGCAGCCTCCAGAGAGAGCTACGGCTCATTCCAAGAGGGCGGTTGCTTCCTCATGGACATTCAAAAATGAATCTTCTGTGGAACAGATTTGCAAAGCTGCAACTTGGTCCTCTTTTCACACTTTTGTCTTGGCTGAGGCCGTTTTTGGGAGAAAGGTTCTTCAAGCAGTGGTGCCTTCTGTTTAGGTTCCCTGTCTTGTCCCTCCCGTATCATCTGTGTATTCTAGCTTGGGTATTGAATCCCATTAGTAATTAAGATGATCCATGGACTCATCGTGTCTTAAAAAAGAACAGAAAATTTATGCTTACCTGATAAATTTATTTCTTTTTTGCCACAATGAGTCCACGGCCCGTCCTGTTCTTTTAGACAGGTTGTGGGATATTGTAAACTTCAGACACCTCTGCATCTTGGCTTTTCTTTTATTTTCCTAACTTCGGTCGAATTACTGGAGTGGGAGGGAAGGGAGGAGCTATTTATCAGCTCTGCTGTGGTGCTCTTTGCCTTCTCCGCTGACCAGGAGGTGAATATCCCATTAGTATTTAAGATGATCTGTGGACTCATCGTGTCAAAAAATAAATACATTTATCAGGTAAACATAAATTTTCTTTTTTCTCTTACATTTGCAAGATGTCTCAATCTGATCCTGTCTCAGAAACCACTGTTGGAACCCTGCCACCTGATATCAGTTCTACCAAAGCTAAGTGTATCTGTTGTAAATTTGTGAAGATTATATCTCCAGCTGTGGTATGTAATAGTTGTCATGATAAGCTTTTACATGCAGAGAATGTATCCATCAGTAATAGTACAATGCCTGTTGTTCCTTCAACATCTAATGTACATGATGTCCCTGTGAATATAAAAGATTTTATTGCTGATGCGATTCAGAAGGCTTTGTCTGCTATATCGCCTTCTAATAAACGTAAAAGGTCTTTTAAAACTTCTCATAAAGTTGATGAAACTTCAAATGACTGACAACATACTGAATTATCCTCCTCTAATGAGGATCTATCTGATTCAGAAGATCCTTCCTCAGATATTGACACTGACAAATCTACCTATTTATTTAAAATGGAGTATATTCATTACTTGTTAAAAGAGGTGTTAATTACGTTGAATATTGAGGAAACTAGTCCTCTTGATACTAAAACTAGTAAACGTTTAAATTCTGTTTATAAACCTCCTGTGGTTACTCCAGAGGTTTTTCCAGTTCCTGATGCTATTTCTGATATGATTTCTAAGGAATGGAATAAGCCAGGTACTCCTTTTATTCCTTCTTCAAGGTTTAAAAAATTGTATCCTTTATTAGCAATTTCTATAGAGTTTTGGGAAAAGATCCCCAAAGTTGATGGGGCTATTTCTACTCTTGCTAAACGTACCACTATTCCTATGGAAGATAGTACATCTTTTAAAGATCCTTTAGATAGGAAACTTGAATCCTATCTAAGGAAAGCCTATTTATATTCAGGTCATCTTCTCAGGCCTGCAATTTCTTTGGCTGATGTTGCGGCTGCATCAACTTTTTGGTTGGAGAATTTAGCGCAACAAGAATTGGATTCTGACATATCTAGCATTGTTCGCTTACTGCAGCATGCTAATCATTTTATTTGTGATGCCATTTTTTATTTTATCAAAATTGATGTTAGATCCATGTCTTTAGCTATTTTAGCTAGAAGAGCTTTATGGCTTAAATCTTGGAATGCTGATATGACATCTAAGTCTAGATTATTATCTCTTTCTTTCCAAGGTAATAATTTATTTGGTTCTCAGTTGGATTCTATTATTTCAACTGTTACTGGAGGAAAGGGGTTTTTTCTGCCTCAGGATAAAAAAAGCTAAAGGTAAATCTAAGGCTTCTAATCATTTTCGTTCCTTTCGTCAAAATAAGGAACAAAAATCTAATCCTTCCTCCAAGGAATCTGCTTTCAATTGGAAGCCTTCCTCAAATTGGAATAAATCCAAGCCTTTTAAGAAACCAAAGTCAGTCCCTAAGTCCGCATGAAGGTGTGGCCCTCATTCCAGCTCAGCTGGTAGGGGGCAGATTAAGGTTTTTCAAGGATATTTGGATAAATTCTGTCCAATATCAATGGATTCAGAGCATTGTCTCTCAAGGGTATCAAATAGGATTCAGAGTAAGACCTCCTGTGAGAAGATTTTTTCTCTCACGTATCCCAGCAAATCCAGTAAAAGCTCAGGCTTTTCTGAAGTGTGTTTCAGACCTGAAGTCTTCAGGGGTAATCATGCCGGTTCCTTTTCAGGAACAAGGTCTGGGGTTTTATTCAAATCTATTCATTGTCCCAAAGAAGGAAAATTCATTCAGACCAGTTCTGGATCTGAAAATTTTGAATCGTTATGTAAGAGTACCAACTTTCAAGATGGTGACTATAAGGACTATTTTGCCTTTTGTTCAGCAAGGACATTATATGTCTACAATAGACTTGCAGGATGCATACCTTCATATTCCGATTCATCCAGAAAATTATCAGTTCATGACATTCTCTTTTCTAGACAAGCATTACCAATTTGTTGCTCTTACATTTGGCCTAGCAACAGCTCCAAGAATCTGTTCAAAGGTTCTAGGTGCCCTACTCTCTTTAATCAGATAGCAGGGTATTGCTGTGTTTCCTTATTTGGACGATATCTTGGTACTAGCTCAGTCTTTACATTCTGCAGAATCTCACACGAATCAACTAGTGTTGTTTCTTCAAAAACATGGTTGGAGGATCAATTTACCAAAGAGTTTCTTGATTCCTCAGACAAGGGTCACCTTTTTAGGCTTCCAGATAGATTCAGTGTCCATGACTCTGTCTCTAACAGACAAGAGACGTTTGAAATTGGTTGCAGCCTGTTGGCACCTTCAGTCTCAGTCATTCCCTTCAGTGGCTATGTGCATGGAAGTTTTAGGCCTCATGACTGCAGCATCGGACGCGATTCCTTTTGCTCGTTTTCACATGAGACCTCTCCAGCTTTGTATGCTGAATCAATGGTGCAGGGATTATACAAAGATATCACAGTTAATATCCTTAAATCCCAATGTTCGACACTCTCTGACGTGGTGGTTAAATCACCAGCGTTTAGTTCAAGGGGCTTCCTTTGTTCGGCCAACTTGGACTGTGATCACTACAGACGCAAGTCTTTCAGGTTGGGGAGCTGTTTGGGGATCTCTGACAGCACAGAGTTTGGAAAACTCAAGAGGCGAGATTACCGATCAATATTTTAGAACTCCGTGCAATTCTCAGAGCTCTTCAGTTTTGGCTGCTGTTGAAAAGAGAACCGTTCATTTGCTTTCAGACAGACAATATCACAACTGTTGCAAATGTCAATTTTTCCGCCTCTAGTTTTTCTTCCAAGAGTGATCTCCAAAATCATCATGGAACATTCGTTTGTGTTGCTGGTGGCTCCAGCATGGCATACAAAATTCAAACAGAACAAAGTCCAAGCACTAAAGGATTATCGCTTCAATGTCAGAAAATATCCTGTGATTGCTGAGAATAACCCAAAATTTAAAGTACTTTTGTTATTGATAATAATGGACCTGTCTCGGTCTCCAAATGCAGGCACCATTGAGCCTCTGCTATTGAATCCTTGTGTGCAAACATAAATCTGTGTACAGGTAATGTGCAAGCTAACAGTTCTTAGGTAAGCTGCGGTAAAAACTTGAATTCTGTCTTACCCACTCTCTGTCGATTGAAGCTGCTGTAAATGAGCGTTCCGCCTATGTGTAAGTGTGTCGGTCTACAGGAGCAAACAAACAAACAGACCTTCCCTGGTCCCGCTCCCTCCTCGATCACTTTAAATGGCGGCTTTCACTGCTCCAGCCTCTGTATCGGACTTTGGTGTGGTGAGAAGATCCTTCCGTCAATATACAGGAGTCGGTCCACAGGAGCTGTTGAATTCACTTGGTCTCGCTCCCTCCTCGATCTATCCTCTGACGGCTCTTGTTTCTTCAGACTTCCTTCCTCCAATCTGTAGCTGCAAGCATTACAATAATTTCCGGGACTCCATCTCGCTCTTTACCCAGGGTCTGACTTCTGTATCAGATGTTGTCCGTGCTCTCTCTGCCCCAGTGATATGCAAATCTTGTACAATCAAACGATCAAATGAGGAGCACCAGACTTAGATTCTTTGTATATAGAACTTAACCTTTATTCAGCTCACCGGCTTGTTTAAAACTTCATCAAATCCATAATGACATAACACAGATAGCTCAGCATTTCTCCTGCTTACGTGTTTCGGCAATAGCCGTAGTCATAGCTTGAGAAATTTACATACAAACAACACTTTTAAAATCCCCACCAAAATCGGATTGGTTGTAAAAACTGCACTGAGCGCTATCTGATTGGACATTTGTCTGTGACTGAACCTCCCTGCAATCTACATGAACAGGTGTTGTGTCAAACTTGACTAAACAGAGATACTATGTATAACTGTTTATACCTACATATGTATCAATTCAAACATACTTGTTACAGTGAATGTATTATTGTACATAAGTAATTCTTAAGTTTGTTTTTTTGCCGCTGTTTATTCAGCCTTAAAAATGAATTGGTTTGCTCCAAAATATGCCCGTTATATTATTGTGTATTAGAACCCATCCATTATTTCGTAAAAATAGGACTTAATGTACAAATTGCTACATCGCTATTGGCATATTATGAAATACTCGCGGTTTCTTGTTATAGACTCTAATAGTTAAGTATATATGTATGTAAAATTCAAGAAGAAAAGGGAAATTTGCGTGTTAATTTTGATGTCGTGCAAGTGCTTATTTGACTCACCTAATAAGTACATAGGTAAAACAATGTGTAATAAGTACATAGGTAAAGAAAACATAATTTATGCTTACCTGATAAATTTATTTCTCTTGTGGTGTATCCAGTCCACGGATCATCCATTACTTGTGGGATATTCTCCTTCCCAACAGGAAGCTGCAAGAGGATCACCCACAGCAGAGCTGTCTATATAGCTCCTCCCCTAACTGCCACTACCAGTCATTCGACCGAAGACAAGCAAGAGAAAGAAGAAACTATAGGGTGCAGTGGTGACTGTAGTTTAAAAATAAAAAACACCTGCCTTAAAATGACAGGGCGGGCCGTGGACTGGATACACCACAAGATAAATAAATTTATCAGGTAAGCATAAATTATGTTTTCTCTTGTAAGGTGTATCCAGTCCACGGATCATCCATTACTTGTGGGATACCAATACCAAAGCTATAGGACACGGATGAAGGGAGGGACAAGGCAGGTGCTTAAACGGAAGGCACCACTGCCTGCAAGACCTTTCTCCCAAAAATAGCCTCCGAAGAAGCAAAAGTATCAAATTTTAAAAACCCATGTGGAAGCTACCGCTCTAGTAGAATGAGCTGTAATCCTTTCAGCAGGCTGCTGGCCAGCAGTTTCATAAGCTAAGCGTATTATACTCCTTAGCCAAAAGAAAGAGAGGTTGCCGAAGCCTTTTGGCCTCTCCTCTGTCCAGAGTAGACAACAAACAATGCAGATGTTTGACAAAAATCTTTAGTAGCTTGTAAATAAAACTTTAAAGCACGAACCACGTCAAGATTGTGTAAAAGACGTTCCTTCTTTGAAGAAGGATTAGGACACAGTGACGGTACAACAATCTCCTGATTGATATTTTTATTAGATACCACCTTAGGTAAAAAAACAGGTTTGGTACGTAACACTACCTTATCTGCATGAAAAATGAGATAAGGGGAATCACATTGTAAAGTAGATAACTCTGAAACTCTTCGAGCCAAGGAGATAGCTACTAAAAACAGAACCTTCCAGGATAAGAGCTTAATATCTATGGAATGCAAAGGTTCAAACAGAATCCCTTGAAGAACCTTAAGAACTAAATTTAAACTCCAAGGCGGAGCAACAGGTTTAAACACAGGCTTGATTCTGACTAAAGCCTGATAAAACGCCTGCACATCTGGAACCTCAGCCAGATGTTTGTGCAAAAGAATAGACAGAGCAGAAATCTGTCCTTTTAAGGAACTAGCTGACAAACCCTTCTCCAATCCTTCTTGGAGAAAAGATAATATCCTAGGAATCCTGACCTAACTCCATGAGTAACCCTTGGATTCACACCAATGAAGATATTTACACCATATCTTATGATAGATTTTCCTGGTGACAGGCTTTCGCGCCTGTATTAAGGTATCAATGACCGACTCGGAGGAACTCGGAGGAACCACGCTTTGATAAAATCAAGCGTTCAATCTCCAAGCAGTCAGCCGCAGAGAAATTAGATTTGGATGGTTGAAAGGACCCTGAAGTAGAGTCCATGGTGGAAAGGATGACATGTCCACCAAATCTGCATACCAAGTCCTGCGTGGCCACGCAGGTGCTATCAAAATTACCGATGCTCTCTCCTGTTTGATCTTGGCAATCAGACGAGGGAGCAGAGGAAACGGTGGAAACACATAAGCCAGGTTGAAGGACCAAGGCGCTGCTAGAGCATCTATCAGCGCTGCCTTGGGATCCCTGGACCTGGATCCATAACAAGGAAGCTTGGCGTTCTGGCGAGACGCCATGAGATCCAGTTCTGGTTTGCCCCAACGTTGAATCAACTGTGCAAACACCTCCGGATGGAGCTCTCACTCCCCCGGATGAAAAGTCTGACGACTTAGAAAATCTGCCTCCCAGTTCTCTACTCCTGGGATATGGATAGCAGATAGATGGCAAGAGTGAATCTCTGCCCATTGAATTATCTTTGAAACCTCAAACATCGCTAGGGAACTCCTTGTTCCCCCTTGATGGTTGATGTAAGCTACAGTCGTGATGTTGTCCGACTGAAATCTGATGACCCTCACTGCCGCTAGCTGAGGCCAAGCCTGAAGAGCATTGAATATCGCTCTTAGTTCCAGAATGTTTATTGGAAGGAGTGCCTCCTCCTGAGTCCACGACCCATGAGCCTTCAGAGAGTTCCAGACTGCACCACAGCCCAGAAGGCTGGCATCTGTTGTTACTATTGTCCAATCTGGCCTGCGGAAGGTCATACCTTTGGACAGATGGACCCGAGATAGCCACCAGAAAAGAGAATCCCTGGTCTCTTGATCCAGATTTAGTAGAGGGGACAAATCTGTGTAATCCCCATTCCACTGACTGAGCATGCAGAGTTGCAGCGGTCTGAGATGTAGACGGGCAAACAGAAACTATGTCAATTGCTGCAACCATTAAGCCGATTACTTCCATACACTGAGCCACCGAAGGGCGAGAAGTATAATAATCTATCAGAGTTCCCAGGAAGGAAAATCTTCTGAGAGGGGATATAGAAATCTTCTTTTAGTTCACTTTCCACCCATGAGACCTCAGGAATGCCAGAATAATGTCCGTATGGGACTTGGCAATTTGGAAATTTGACGCCTGTATCAGAATGTCATCTAAGTAAGGGGCTACTGCTATGCCCCGCGGCCTTAGGACCGCCAGAAGTGACCCCAGAACCTTCGTAAAGATTCTTGGTGCCGTAGCTAACCCAAAGGGAAGAGCCACAAACTGGTAATGCCTGTCTAGGAAGGCGAACCTGAGAAACCGATGATGATCTTTGTGTATCGGAATGTGAAGATAAGCATCCTTTAAGTCCACGGTAGTCATGTATTGACCCTCCTGGATCATAGGTAGGATGGTTCGAATAGTCTCCATCTTGAAAGATGGGACCCTGAGAAATTTGTTTAGGATCTTGAGATCTAAGATTGGTCTGAAGGTTCCCTCTTTCTTGGGAACCACAAAGAGAATTGAATAGAAGCCTTGCCCCTGTTCCTCCTTTGGAACTGGGTGGATCACTCCCATAACTAGGAGGTCTTGAACACAATGTAAGAATGCCTCTCTCTTTATCTGGTCTGCAGATAATTGTGAGAGGTGAAATCTTCCTTTTGGGGAAGAAGCTTTGAAGTCCAGAAGATATCCCTGGGACACAATTTCCAACGCCCAGGGATCCTGGACATCTTTTGCCCAAGCCTGGGCGAAGAGAGAAAGTCTGCCCCCTACTAGATCCGTTACCGGATCAGGGGCTGATCTTTCATGCTGTCTTAGAGGCAGCAGCAGGCTTCTTGGCCTGCTAACCTTTGTTCCAGGCCTGGTTAGGTCTCCAGACCGGCTTGGACTGGGCAAAATTTCCCTCTTGTTTTGCATTAGAGGGAGTTGATGCCGCGCTCGTCTTAAAGTTTCGAAAGGCACGAAAATTAGTTTGTTTGGTCCTTAATTTATTAGACCTATCCTGAGGAAGGGCATGACCTTTTCCTCCAGTAATATCAGAAATGATCTCCTTCAGTCCAGGCCCGAATAGGGTCTGCCCCTTGAAGGGAATGTTGAGAAGCTTAGACTTTGAAGTAACGTCAGCTGACCAGGATTTAAGCCATAGCGCCCTACGCGCCTGTATAGCAAAACCTGAGTTCTTAGCCGTTAGTTTGGTTAAATGAACAACGGCGTCAGAAACAAATGAATTGGCTAGCTTAAGCGCTTTAAGCTTGTCAAGTATATCATCCAATGGAGTTTCTACCTGTAAGTCCTCTTCCAGAGACTCAAACCAGAAGGCCGCAGCAGCAGTGACCGGGGCAATGTTTGCAAGAGGCTGGAGAATAAAACCTTGTTGAATAAACATTTTCTTAAGGTAACCCTCTAACTTTGTATCCATTGGATCTAGGAAAGCACAACTGTCCTCGACGGGAATAGTTGTACGCTTAGCTAGGGTAGAAACTGCTCCCTTCACCTTAGGGACCGTTTGCCATAAGTCCCGTGTAGCGGCATCTATTGGAAACATTTTCTTAAAAATAGGAGGGGGAGAGAACGGTACACCTGGTCTATCCCATTCCTTAGTAATAATTTCTGAAAACCTTTTAGGTATTGGAAAAACATCAGTGTAAACAGGCACTGCATAATATTTATCCAATCTACACAATTTCTCTGGCACTATAATGGTGTCACAGTCATCCAGAGTAGCTAAAAACCTCCCTGAGCAACACGCGGAGGTGTTCAAGCTTAAATTTAAATGTAGACATATCAGAATCAGGTTGAAGCATCTTCCCTGAGTCAGAAAAATCACCCACAGAAAGAAGGTCTCCTGCCTCAGCTTCTGCATATTGTGAGGGGATATCAGACATAGCTACTAAAGCGTCAGAGAGCTCTGTATTTTTTCTAGTCCCAGAGCTGTCTCGCTTTCCTTGTAACCCTGGTAGTTTGGACAATACCGCTGTAAGGGTATGATCCATAACTGCCGCCATGTCTTGTAAAGTAAACGCCATGGGCGCGCTAGATCTACTTGGCGCCACTTGAGCGGGAGTCCCTTGAGCGGGAGTCAAAGGTTCTGACACGTGGGGCGAGTTAGTCGGCATAACTTCCTCCTTTTCCTCTGGTGATAAATCTTTTAAAGACAGAATATGATCTTTATAACTTAAAGTAAAATCAGTACATTTGGTACACATTCTAAGAGGGGGTTCCACAATGGCTTCTAAACATAATGAACAAGGAGTTTCCTCTATGTCAGACATGTTTAAACAGACTAGCAATGAGACCAGCAAGCTTGGAAAACACTTTGATAAATGTAAACAAGCAAAAAATAAAAACGGTACTGTGCCTTTAAGAGAAACAAATTTTGTCAGAAATTGAAAAACAGTGATAAAAAGCAGTAAATCTTACGAAATTTTTACAGTGTGTATAATAGACTAACAGAGCATTGCACCCACTTGCAAATGGATGATTAACCCCTTAGTTTCAAAACCGGATCAAAAAAACCATATAAACGTTTTTTAACAGTCACAACAAACTGCCACAGCTCTGCTGTGGCCCTACCTGCACATACAATTACTTTTGAAGGCACAAAAACCCTTTGTAGAGGTCCTAAGTGTTCAGGGGACTCCTTCAGGGAAGCTGGAAGTCTCAAGCTGCAAAAACTACTGCACGATTTAGGCCTGAAATTAGGCCCCTCCCAACCTGTACTCACAGTGAGAGGGCCATAAAAAACTATCCCTAGGCAAAATCTAGCCAGCCATGTGAAAAAAACTGGGCCCCAATAAAGTTTTATCACCAATATGTAGAAAAAAACGTTTAAACACTTCCAGCAAACGTTATCTTATTTTCAGTAATGTGAGAAAGTAATAAGAATATTACCTTTTACAGCAAGCATGATACTAGTCGTTATTAAATCACTGTAATCAGGCTTACCTTAAATAAATCCGGTATTAACAGCATTTTCTAGCATATTCATTTCTCTAGAAAAATTTAAACTGCACATACCTCATAGCAGGAGACCCTGCACGCCATTCCCCCAGCTGAAGTTACCTCATCTCTTCAGTTATGTGTGAGAACAGCAATGGATCTTAGTTACAACCTGCTAAGATCATCAAAAACCACAGGCAGACTCTTCTTCAACTTTCTGCCTGAGGCTAAAACAGTACAACTCCGGTACCATTTGAAAATAATAAACTTTTGATTGAAGATAAACTACATAAATTCACCACATCTCTCTAGCTACTTCCTATCGTGTCGAGAGCTGCAAGAGAATGACTGGTAGTGGCAGTTAGGGGAGGAGCTATATAGACAGCTCTGCTTTGGGTGATCCTCTTGCAGCTTCCTGTTGGGAAGGAGAATATCCCACAAGTAATGGATGATCCGTGGACTGGATACACCTTACAAGAGAAATGTGCATTACACTTCTTCTATACATATATGTATTTATTTATCTGTCCTCCACTACTTTTGAACTATTCAAATTATTGTATGGCTTTCAGTTTTCTAGATTAATATGAACAACTGACACACCATGTTGAGTGTGAGTGATAACCTCTGTATCCTCTTTTAATTTGCCCACAATAAAATAAAATTAAATTAAATGAAATGAGATACAATAAAATTTGGAGTGCACGCTGTTGTTGGAGTATCACTATTTGCCCTTGTTCTCCATTTATCCCTATCTTACATTACTTGGAATTTTCTTAGATATTACTTGTTTGCTTTTTGCTTTCTGTCAATTTGTTTGTTTGTGTTATTTCAAAAGACTTATTACTAGTGACCTAGTGTTGTTATAACATTGTATTTGAGTTAAGAGATCCAATTTCTCACTCTTCTGGAAACAATACATTTTTTTGAATTGAGAAATTATTGTTCCCTTTGCTATGTTTTCTGTTGAATCCTTAGTTGAAGGCTAAGTATGTTCGGTTATTTCATGTATATATATTTAACTGTCCAAATATAAAAATAAAAATGTAAATATTTAAACAATTAAAACTTTAGGATTAAAGATGTCTCATTTGTTGGTATCCTAGCATTTGATAATTAAGTGACCTCTTTAAACTGTTTCTATTTTTTCCAGAAATGTATTAGATCATACTCACTATTTAAACCTAATGGAATCCTAGTTTTTAATTTATGGATCCAGAAGACTTCTCTCAGTGCTAGATTGTCTCCTGTGTATGATTTTCCTTTACTGGGTTTCTCTATAATCGTCCATTTTAGAGACCTTGGATTGCTTTGATGTTTCAATTTAAAGTGTTGCACTAATGGTGTTGTTAATGTGCCCTTTTTGATGCTAGAAACATGTTCTCTGATTTTTTCTCGTACTTCTCTACTTATTGTTGGTCACATAAACTGCATGTTAGTAAGTATACTACATTGTTCTCTCTACAATTGAAGCACATCCTATGACTAAATGTCTGTCCTTTGACTGAACATCTAAACTGGTTTCCTGATTCTAAAAATTCACATGCTTTGGGATGATTGCTACTTGCATGCAGTAATGTATTACCAGTGATTGGTTTAACATATACTTCTGTTTCTATGCACCCTTCCATTTTACATCTCAACTGGACATCTAGATAATGAATTTCGCACCTTGCCCACTCAGATGTAATATGTATGCCAACCTCATTGGCATTTAGTAATGATACAAATCTTTGTACACTATCTGCCACTCCGTTCCAAATGCATAAGAGGTCATCTATATATCGTCTGTAATATATTATTTTATCTTTGAGGGGGTCCTGACATCCATAGATGTGGGACAGCTCCCACCAACCCATGAATAGGTTGGCATAGGAGGGGGCAAATTTTGCCCCCCTGGCTGTCCCACATCTCTGAAGGTAGAAGACCCCCTCAAATGTAAAATAGTTGTGTGTTAGCAAGTATTTAGTGACCTCTAAGATGTATTTAACAAAATTTCGATCCTGACTGGCTATTCGGTCTATAAAAAATTCTATAGCTTTTAAACCCATACAATGTGGAATTGATGAATACAATGCTTGTACATCAATGGTGAGCCAGCTATAGTTCTGATCCCATTTTACGTTTTTCAATTCTTTCAGCAATTGTTGGTGGTGTCACGTAGATGGCTGCTTAATTTGGATACTAGTGGTTGCAATATTCCATCTAACCACTCTGATAAATGTTCATTTAGTGAACCTATCCCACTGATGATTGGTCTGCCTGTCATATTTTCTATGCCTTTATGTATTTTTTGGTAGAAGGTTAAAAATCGGCACTGTGGGATGATCCACCAAAATAAATTCTTTTGTGTTTAAATCAAAGTATCCAAGTTCAAACCCATCATCAATTAGATGTGATAGTTCGATTTTGTACTTGTTTGTGGGTACCCCTGTTAATTGTACATACTGGTTAGTATAATTTAATTGTCTATGGGCTACAATCGAGCCCCCCTTATCGGCATTTCTAAACACTATATCCTGTTTTTTACTAAGTTTCTGAATTGCAGATGTCAGTTCTTTGTTCAAATTTGTGTTTTTGTTCTTTACTGTGTATGCAAGGTTATTAAGCATGGCCACACAGGTTTTGGTATGCGGATCTTGTTCGGATGTCCAGTTGCCAACCTTGGCCACTTCCGTTAAGGCTGGACCTACTGTCTCAAGGTCCATTTTTCCATCAGGATCTCAAATCATTAAGTTTGAAGGTATAGAAATTGAACGCTTAGTGCTAAGTCATAGAGGTTTCTCTGACTCAGTGATTAACACTATGTTACAAGCTCGTAAATCTGTCTCTAGAAAGATTTATTATCGAGTGTGGAAGGCTTACATTTCATGGTGTTCTTCTCATAAATTCTCTTGGCATTCTTTTAGAATTCCTAGAATTTTACAGTTTCTTCAGGATGGTTTGGATAAAGGTTTGTCAGCAAGTGCCTTGAAGGGATAAATTTCTGCTCTTTCTGTTTTATTTCACAGAAAGATTGCTAAACTTCCTGATATTCACTGTTTTGTACAGGCTTTAGTTCGTGTTAAGCCTGTCATTAAATCAATTTCTCCTCCTTGGAATCTTAATTTGGTTTTGAGGGCGTTACAGGCTCCTCCTTTTGAGCCTATGCATTCTTTGGACATTAAACTACTTTCTTGGAAAGTGTTGTTCCTTTTGGCTATCTCTTCTGCTAGAAGAGTTTCTTAGCTGTCTGCTCTTTCTTGTGAATCCCTTTTTCTGATTTTTCATCAGGATAAGGCGGTTTTGCGTACTTCTTTTCAATTTTTACCTAAGGTTGTGAATTCTAACAACATTAGTAGAGAAATTGTTGTCCCTTCCTTGTGTCCTAATCCTAAGAATTCTTTGGAAAGATTCTTATATTCTTTGGATGTGGTAAGAGCTTTGAAATATTATGTTGAAGCTTCTAAAGATTTCAGGAAGACTTCTAGTCTATTTGTTATATTTTCGGGTCCTAGGAAAGGTCAGAAGGCTTCTGCTATTTCCTTGGCTTCTTGGTTAAAGCTTTTGATTCATTCAGCTTATTTGGAGTCGGGTAAGACCCCGCCTCAGAGAATTACGGCTCATTCTACTAGATCAGTCTTCACTTCGTGGGCTTTTAAGAATGAAGCTTCAGTTGATCAGATTTGCAAAGCAGCAACTTGGTCCTCTTTGCATACATTTACTAAATTCTACCGTTTTGATGTATTTGCTTCTTCAGAAGCAGTTTTTGGTAGAAAAGTTCTTCATGCAGCTGTTTCAGTTTGATTCTTCTGCTGATTTTTTAAGTTTTTCTTGTCATTAAAGAATAAACTTATAATTTGGGTTCTGGATTATTTTTTCAGCGGAATATGGCTGTTTTTTATTTTATCCCTCCACATCTTGGGTATTGCTATCCCATACGTCACTAGCTCATGGACTCTTGACAATTACATGAAAGAAAACATAATTTATGTAAGAATTTACCTGATAAATTAGTTTCTTTCATATTGGCAAGAGTCCATGAGGCCCACCCATTTATGGTGGTTATGATTTTTTTGTATAAATCACAATTATTTCCAAATTCCTTTGTTGATGCTTTTTACTCCTTTCTTTATCACCCCACTACTTGGCTATTCATTAAACTGAATTGTGGGTGTGGTGAGGGGTGTATTTATAGGCATTTTGAGGTTTGGGAAACTCTGCCCCTCCTGGTAGGATTGTATATCCCATATGTCACTAGCTCATGGACTCTTGCCAATTACATGAAAGAAATATATGTTAAACATTATGATTATTTGCACAGGACAACTCATGGACTCTTGCCAATATGAAAGAAATGATTTATCAGGTAAATTCTTACATAAATTATGTTTTTTTCCAAATGTCAGGATAATTACGTGCAGGTTTTTTTTTTTTTACACACATGCATGATTGAGCGCGTCTTTTTTCGGAACGTTAATGACGTGTACCTGCTGGTTGTTTAAGCATGCTTCATTTTTTCATGTGCTTCATGTTTTGGACATGTCTGTGTGATCGACCTGTTGTGGGGTTAGCGCTCATCCGATTTTCTACGGATTATTAACACTCCTGAAGCCTGCTTTAGCCTTTGGTGAGGGTGTAAGATTTCATTGCTTCCAAGAGCTGCGTTATTTTGGCGTACAGTTACTTTATTCATTCTGCCTTTAATGTGGTGTTTAAATCTTTATATTTTAATTTTCTCATTACTTGCCTGATTTTCATTATGGAGCATACTGATTCTGTGCCCTCTTCTGTCAATACTTGTACCTCAGAAGCTAGATCCTCTGAACAATTTCCTACTAATATTATGTGTATATTTTGCAAGCTGGTTGATATAATCCCCCCTGCTCATCTTTACAAATCTTGTATGGATCATCTTTGCATTCTGATCAGTCTAATGCTGTTCTTTCTTCTAAAGTTATCTGTTCTCTCTCTGTTCTACACAGGTTTGTCAGATTTTGCTCCAGGATTTAAAGATTTTGTATGCTCTACTATATCTGAGATGTTTGCGGCCATGCCCCCTCCAACTAAGCGTAAAAAGGATGTTTCTGATAATCCCTCTACCAGCTTTTATGATGTAAGTACAGTGTATTAAGCTGTATGGTTCTGGTCCTGCTTCTTTTGCTTTATCCTCTGAGAGTGAAGTTTTTTAAGATGGTCAAGAGTCCGTTTCTGATCAAGAAAATTAATCTTCCAATTTTTTGTTTAAACTTGAACTCTTTTGTTTTCTGTTAAGAGAAGTGATATGTACTTTAGGAGTTCAGGATTCTAAAGTAACTGAGGATGTCTGTTAAGCAGCTGGATTTATTTTTTAAATCCTCTATTAAATCTCCAGAGATATTTCCAGTTCCTAACACTATCTTTGAGCTAATTTCTACGCAATATCTCCAAAATCCGTCCTTTTCTGAGTGCTGCAACTACTAAACAGTTATTCTATTCCCTAGTAATTTCCCGGCTTGACTACTGTAATAACCTACTAACTGGCCTTCCTCTCTCCCACCTCTCCCCCCTTCAATCCATCCTAAATGCCTCTGCTAGGCTAATCCACCTCTCCCGACACTGTATCTGCTGCACCCCTCTGTGAGTCTCTTCATTGGCTCCCCATTTACAGCAGAATTAAATTAAAAATTCTCCTTCTGACCTACAAAGCCTTTACCAATGCAGTCCCCCCTACCTGTCCTCACTTATCAACAAATATACTCCAGCCCATCCCCTAAGATCCAACAATGATCTACTCCTTGCATCTTCTACCATCACCTCCTCCCATGCTGGACTACAGGACTTCTCTTGTGCATCACCAACCCTCTGGAACGTACTTCCTTGAGCTGTCAGACTTTCCCTCATCCTCTCCTCCTTTAAATGCTCAATAAAGACCTTCTTGCTCAGGGAAGCCTATCACCAAATCAGTAACTAATTAATTCCACTTGCCTAATAGTTGCCCTCATCTAACTCCACACTAACATCATTCCCACCTTTGCAGCCCCCACGTCCTGTTTCTCACCCTCCTACCCATCTAGATTGTAAGTTCCCACGGGAACAGGGCCTCCAATTCCCCCTGTATTTGTTTGTTAAATTTTGTGGTGTCTTATATTGTACTGTCCTTTTATCTTTGTTACCTATGGACAGCACTGCAGAATCTGTTGTCACTTTATAAATAAAGAATAATAATAATAATTTCTAAAGAATGGTCCAAGCCTGGACCCGGCTTAGAGATTTAGAATAATTTTTCTTTGCCTGCTTCTAATTTAGAGCTTTTGGAAACTATTCCTAAAGTGGACGGGGCTATTTCTAATTTAGCTAAACATACTGTTCCTTTTGAAGATAGTACCTCTTTTAAAGACCCTTTGGATAGGAAATTGGAGTCTTTTCATCTAAAGGTTTTTCAGCAGGCAGGTTTTCTTTTTAGGCCAGCGATAAGTATTGCTTGTGTAGCTGCAGCTTCTACCCTTTGGTGTGAGAGATTATCTGAGCAGCTTTCTGAAGAATCTACTGCTGAAGAGTTTTCTAATCAGTTGAAACTTCTTGAAAACATTTAATGCTTTCATTTGTGATGCAGATATTGATATTATTAGGATCAATGCTAAGAATATGGCACTAGCCGTTTTGACAAGAAGGGCCTTGTGGTTAAAATAATGATCTGCTTATATTGTTTCTAAATCCAGACTTCAGTCCTTCCTTTTAAGGGGAAGATATTGTTTGCATCTGGTCTGGACAAAATTATTTATATGGTGACTGGAAGGAAATGAGCTTTTCTTCCTCAAGAAAAAAAAGTCTAATAGTAATCCTAGAGCTTCTAACCTTTTTCATGTGTTTTGTCAATCTAAGAACCAAAAGTCCTCCTCTCTCATCTTCCCAGAAACAAGTATCTTCCAGTTTTTCCTAGAAACCAACCCCTAATTGGAATAAGTGTAAACAGTCCAAGAAGAATGTTTCCAGTAACAAGTTTGCATGAAGGTGTGGCACCAGAGCCAGATCTTCTGTTAGAGAGCAGATTGCACCTTTTTCAGGGTCTTGGTTTAATTCTGTTCAAGATCCATGGGCTCTGAACATTATTTCCCAAGGATAAGGGGAAGGTTTCTTCTGTCTCATATTCCAACGAATACTGTAAAGGCAGGAGTTTTTTTTTTGTCGATTTCAGATCGGGAATCTATGGGAGTAAAAGTTCCAGTTCTGGAATTGGAACAGGGTCAGGGATTTTATTCCAAACTCTTTATTTTTCCCAAGAAAGAAGGAAATTTCAGACCTGTTCTGGATTGATTTGAAAACTTTAAACAAGTTTCTTAGGGTTCCATCTTTCAAGATGGAGAATTGAAGGATGCTTATCTTCATATACCTATTCACAGGGACCATCATCAATTTCTAAGGTTTGCATTCCTGGACAAGCAATTTCAGTTTGCTGCTCTACCCTGGTCCGGCTACTGCTCCCATAATTTTTATGAGGATTTTGTGGTCTATCTTATCATTAATAAGAGCTACAGGTGTTTAGGTGGTTGTTTACGAGGATAATATCTCGTAAACAGGCAGTATCTCATATAAACAGATGCTTTGTCAGTGGTGCAGGGATTACATTCAGTTGGCTCAAAAGATTCTTTTGGTGTATCAATCATTGGTTCATTGTTCTGTGGCATCTTTTGTCTGTGCAAATTAGACTGTAATCTTGACAGATGCAAGTCTCTCGAGTTTGGATATAGTCTGGGGGTGGGGGGTCTCAGAGAGTACAGGGAGTTTGGTTACTTCAGGAGACGAAGTTGCCTATACATTTTCTGGAAGTTAGATAATGTTAAAGCAGTGGCTTACATCAATCATAAGTGAGGTTCATGAATTCTGAATTGGGCAGAGAGCAATTTTTGTATAATTTCTGCAGTACATATTCCAGGGGGTGTGAGCAATTGGGATGCAGACTTTCTCAGTAATCAATGGCTTCACCCAGGGGAATGGTCTCTTCATTTGAAAATTTTTAGTCAGATTGTAAACCTGTGGGGTCTTCCAGAAGTGAATTTGATGGCTTCTCATTCAAACAAAAAGCTCCCCATATATTTTGCAAGGTTCAGGTATCTTTAGGCAAAGTTTGTGGTTGTTCTAGTAGCTTCTTGGTTGTTTCACCTGACTTACATTTTTTCACCTCTTGTTTTGTTCCAAGGGTAATAGCCAGGATCAAGCAGGAGGTATCCTCAGTAATCCTGACTGCTCTAATTTATCTTTGCAGGATTTGGTTTGCAGATCTGGTGCATATGTCCAGTTGCCCTCTGTGGCCTCTTCCTCTGCGTCTTGATCTTCTATCTCAACGTCTATTGTTTCATCAGAATCCAAAATCTCTAAACTTGATGGCTTGGAGATTGAATGCTTAATTTTTTTAAAACAGAGAGGTCTTTGAAACTTTGGTTCAGGTCTGCAAACCTGTGACAAGGAAGATGTATCACAAAGTTTGGAAGGCTTTTATTTCTTTATGTGTGGAGCATGGGTTCAGTTGGCACTCATTTTAGACTTCCTAGAATTCTTCTATTACTTCTGGATGGTTTAGATAAGGCTTTATCTGCTAGTTCTTTAAAGGGTCAGATCTCTGCTCATTCTGTCTTGTTTCACAAAAAGATTGCTAAATATCTTGCTATCCATAATTTTTTACAGGCTTTAGTCAGGATTAAGCCTGTAATTAAACCAATTTCTCCTCCATGGAATCTTAATTTGTTTTTAAGAGATTTGCAGGTTCCTCAATTTGAACCTCCACATGATTTGGATATTCAGCTTTTGTCTTGGAAGGTTTTTTTTTTTTGGCCATTTTTCTGCTAGAAGAGTTTCTGGTTTGTCGTTGTTTTTCATCAGGCTAAGGCCATCTTGAGAACTAAATTTGTCTTTTTGCCTAAGATGGTTTCTTCTGATAACTTCAATCATGAGATTGTTGTTCTCTCTTTTTGTTCTAATCCAAAGAATTCCAAGAAGAGACTTCTCTGAAATTTAGATGTGGTCAGAGCTTTGATGTACTATTTACAGATTGCTAAGGATTTCAGGTAATATTATATTTTTCATTGGTAGGAACTAGGATAGTATAGCTGTATTGCAAATGATGTATGAAACTAGTATGTGTAGATGTGATATTACTTAAACTAATATATAAACAGGGAGATGGAATATATGTAAAATAATATTTTATTGAACCAGATTATAGCTGGCATTATAGGCATTTACACTTCACATCATATTTCTCAAGTACAAATATTTGTCCATTAAAATATGTATTATTACTATTTCTATTGTTCTTTTCTATAGTAAAAAGTATGGAAAAAAGACACCTAAAACAAGTGAAGAATAAAGTGTGCAATGTTCATTATAGGGATACATTAAGCCAGGAATACAATTTTAACCAATCCTTAATATAAATATCTCATACTTTCAAGCTTTAACACCCATCCTACTAATCTCCCACACATTATCTGAAAATATTATCATAAAACTACTTACAACTTATAATCATCATAAATTTAAATTTAACCATCCAAATAGATAGAGAAAAAGCTTTATCACAATAAGTTATAAGAAACATGTTAAACCAGAAAATAAAAATAGCTAATCAACCTTTAAAAAGTTGTGTTTAAAAATAATCTACATCTAGTCCCTGTGTTTCTTGCTATTCGCCTTCTCACTATGTATCTCTAAGTATTATCTTTTTTTAAATCAATATGCGGAGGTCTGAATACCCTGGAGATAGGCTGATTGAGGGGGGTTGTGAAAGACTGGGCTTTCCTGGTTGGCATTTGGTTACCCTTAGGTGGAGTTTGGGTACTCATGGGTGTGGTTTGGCTGGCCCTAGGTTTATTTTAACCCTTTGAGTGCTTTTTTTAACTTTTGTATTTTTTTTTCAGATCCCCAAGACTTACACCGCTGGAAAGGTTAGGCAATTCCCTTTCCAACGGTGGGTCTTGAGGGTCTGTACCTGCTTAGATGCCTGAGATACAGGCTTCTAAGCAGCATGCCCCCTTTCCTTATACTTTGTATTGTAAATTGTTAATAAAGTTGTGCAGTGATGTCATTGCGCGTGACGTCACCACGCAAAATGTGAAGCCCCGGCGATGCCTGTCACTATGCAGGCCCGGGGTAGGAGCGGGTGGGAGCCCACAGATCTCAAGGTGGGAGAGTGCTAGCGACGGCTCTGAGCAGTCGTTAGCACCAGAGTGGGAAACTCTGCGATGGCTCAGAGCCATCGTTAGCACTCAAGGGGGTTAAAGAAATTAGAACATTAATATGGAGGCAAAGTTAGGGTGGAAAGGGTCCACAAAGATACATTCTTTTTTATAGAAGTAACAGTTTTTATATTTTATACTAGTTTTTTCATAAATTATATGACCACTTCATTATCCCTTCAACATATTTTTTCATACCATAAAGAAAGTGTCCATTTAAAACATGGGTTTCCAACTCCAGCCCTTATGAGTTACAACAAACATCAAGATTTAAGGTTTTCTTTCATTTGACATTGTTAGTTAGATTAGGGATATTCTGAAAATGTGGCTTGTTTCTAGACCCAAAAGCTAGCAAACCATAATCAATATTTACTAGGAATTCTTAAAAATTAATTTCTGAGATGTATTCAAAAAGTTGTTAGTTTACTAGGTGGTTTTAATATTATGAAAACTATAATTCTACGTTCACTTACACGTATTCACATTTCATTTGCCATCATTACCATTGCATTTTAAAATATACATATACTGTATATATACATGTGTGTGTGTGTGTATATATATATATATATATATATATATATATATATATATATATATATATATAGTTGGACTTAAAGGGGCATATATATATTATATATGTGTGTGTGTGTGTATATATATATATAAATATATATATATATATATATATATATATATATATATATATATATATATATATATATATATATATATATATATATTTATATATCAGTGTTCTCCCTAGGACTTTTTTAATGTGTGTACCACCCGGCTAAAATTGAAGCCAATATTTTACTAAATTTAGCTCACGTTAACATTTTTCAATGATTATTGCACAGATTATCATGAAATAAATTTATGCAAAATTATACAAGTAATTTGTAGCTTGCATAGCAGAAAATGTTATAATTTTACAAGGTACTACACTGCCACAGGGTTAGCAACATTTTCTATATATATACACACACACACGCACATACTACTGCTCTATAATCACTAGAGCAGTAATTCCATTTCTATTTTTCAGAAGTTTCTTTATATAAAGTTTGGCTAAAAGTGTGGCACACAGCATTTTCTTGGTGTCACCCACACAAACGGATACGATCAGACGCTGCAGGATTACTATGAATATGACAGGTGTGCTGCTGAGACTTTTTTCATTCTATAGAGGATATTGAAGAAACATTTGGTGGGCTTTTAGTTAAACAACAAATTACTCTAGCAATATATAGTTTAGTTTTTACTGTTATGCCCCTTTAACCGCCTGTCTATGAAGCCAGTGTTTGTAGCCAAAGGACGTGGTTTGTAAGAGAAACAAAGTTGTACAAGTCATTGCGAATTTATGTCCAACACTGCATTGGCTCAGTATCAAATAAGAGCACAACCCCATCATGAGTTAATTTAGGAATGGTTACACAGCACAACAAATCTTTGAACAGATATGTACAAAATTCATAGTTTCAGACTAAAATATCTGATACCATAAACTAAAATATATCATTGATATCCACAGATATTTCTACATATGAAACTTTCTGTGAGGTTAAGGCAAGTTCTTAACAAGTCTATTTTGTATTTAATACTTTTTCCCTGATGCAGTGTCCTTAAGTGAGTAAATAGCTGTGAATGAAAATCTGCCTTTCAATCCACTCAGCAAAATGTGACACGTTGCTGTAGACTCCAGGCCCTAAGACTTTGGAAAAGCATACAGATCCCCAGGAAGTCAGACCAAACAATGTCCACTGCCCTCCTGGTTGTTCACAAACAAGTGGCCCACCACTGTCACCCTGCAAAAAAAAGGAACAAGAATTAACACCAGAATTTTTATTGTTTTAAAAGATAGATAATCCCTTTATTACCTATTCCCTAGTTTTGCATAACCAACATGGTTATATTAATACACTTTTTACCTCTTTGATTACCTTGTATCTAAGCCTCTGCAAACTTCCCCCTTATTTCAGTTATTTTGACAGGTTGCATTTTAGCTAATCAGTGCTAACTCCTAGGTAAATCCATGTGCTTGAGCACAGTATTATCTATATGGCACACATGAACTAACACCTCTGTCGAAATGCACTCAAATAAGAGGCGGCCTTCAAGGTCTAAGAAATTAGCATAAGAACCTCCTATGTTTAGCATTCAACTAAGAATACCAAGAGAACAAAGCAAAATTAGTTATAAAAGCAAATTGGAAAGTTGTTAAAAATTACATGCCGGATCAGAATCATGAACATTTATTTTGGACTAGACTGTCCCTTTAAGCATTAAAATACATAACACATTTACATGCAAAGTAAGAAGAGTTGCAAGTAAAAATGTGGCTATTTCACACACAAAAGAACAATTTTAGAGCTGTAGAATCTATTGGCGCTCTACAAATAACTGATAATAATAATAATAAAATTAAAGCAGTTATTTCCGCAGCATATTGTAAGTTCTAGTATTGCCAGCAGAGGGCAGGATGCTTCTTCTTGTAGATTTTGAACCTACAATTAGAATTTATCTTCCCTGCTCGTGGGGAAATGTAAAGTAGACAAAGTGACTTAGAGGCATACTATTTTTTTCTTATTATTTTTTGTATAATTTATGACATTTCTGTTACTTCTGTATAAGTAGATTTTCCAAAGAAATAGAGTACAGCAGAACTGTAATCATATGCACTTTATTGCAGTCTAGTGAAAAAAATACGTTTCGGATCTAACGATCCTTAAAGGGACACTCAACACCAGAATTTTTGTTGTTTAAAAAGGTAGATAATCCCTTTATTACCCATTACCCAGTTTTGCATAACCAACACAATTATAATAATACACTTTTTACCTCTGTGATTACCTTGTATCTAAGCCTCTGCAAACTGCCCCCTTATTTCAGTTCTTTTGACAGATTTACATTTTTAGCCAATCAGTGCTTGCTCTTAGGAGCTTCACGTGCCTGAGCTCAATGTTATCTATATGAAACACATTAACTAACGCCCTCTAGTGGTGAAAAACTGTCAAAATGCTTTCAGATTAGAGGCGGCCTTCAAGGTCTAAGAAATTAGCAAATGAACTTCCTAGGTTTAGCTTTCAACTAAGAATACCAATAGAACAAAGCAAAATTGGTAATAAAAGTAAATTGGAAAGTTGAATAAAATTGCATGCCCTGTTTAAATCATGAAAGTTTTTTTTTTTTTTTACTTGACTGTCCCTTTAACGCCGTTACAGCGTTGTATTCCGTCCGAATGGTTTTTACGGAATACAACATCCTAACGGCTTGGCTTTCCTGAAGCCACTGGCGCTTCCCTGATGGGATCGCGGTCTGGGGGGCGTGCCTAGCATTATAGGGGCACACCCCTGATGCGATCCCATCATTGAAATCTCGTGATCACGCGCACGATCGCAAGATTTCAAATTGTTTACATTGGAACAGTTGTTCCGATGTAGACACTTTAACCTCGGCAGCAAAGGGTTAATCATGTATGTAGCAATTCACAATGAGCAACCTTAAATAGCCTATACAAATCTCCTCCTACTGTGACATCATACAGGTAATACAAAGTTTAACCCTTACTGGTACTGCTGACCTTAAAGGTAAGAACTATACATTTGAATACAAAATTGCATCTAGGAATATATACAGAAACAAATAAGTAGCACAACAACAACAAATTATTGTAAGAAATGATGTAACAAAATAACAAAAGAGAACCTAATAAGTAAAATGAGTCATAAAAATACAGAGAGTTCCTTATTAATACCTAAGGGGCCCTTAGTCTCTAGGTGGTAAATCCAGAAAGCTTCCCTTTGTTTTAATCTTTTCTCTCTATCTCCACCCCTTCTATCAACAGGTATATGCTCTATAATTTGACATCTCATTTGGCTTACCATGTGACCGGCTTCCTTAAAGGCTACTGGGTATTTAGAATTTTCAGTCCTAATATTGGACATATGTTGCGTGATCCAGTCATGGACCCTCCTGGTCATTTTGCCTACATATAATCTGGAACATGGGCATTTCAGAATATAAATTACATACTCTGTGTTACAAGTAAAGAAGTCTGATACTGAGTATTTCCTCCCAGTGCGTGGATGAAAGAAATTATTACCTTTAATAAGGTTGTTGCAATTACTGCAACCTAAGCAAGGGAAACTTTTAGAGCCTAAGAAGGTTTGTCTAGATTTTTTTCTCTGAACCTATATCAGATTTTATTAGTTGGTCTCTCAGATTTTTAGCTCTCTTAAAAACTGCCAAAGGTGGTTTCTGAAATTCTGGTACATGTGATTACTAACTTTCAATATATCCCAATGTTTGTTAATCAACTGCATGATCTTACCACTCTGTTTAATGTATTGTGATACAAAAAGTAATCTGTCTTAGTATCCTGTTTTTTATATTTATCTCCTGGTAATTGACCATCATAGAGCTCCAGGATACGTCGGTTTTCAGATTCAATTAGGTCATTAGGATAACCCCTTTCTCTAAACAAATCAGCTATTTCATTTAGTCTAATTGTCAGTCGGTCTTGTTTGGTAACTATCCTACATACTCGAAGGAATTGACTCAGTGGTAAAGCGTTTTTTTTTCTGTCCCTTTAAGCATTAAAATACACAAAACATTTACATGCAAAGTAAGAAGAGTTGCAAGTAAAAATGTTGATATTTCACTCAAAAAATAAAAATTGTAGTGCTGTAGAATCTATTGGCGCTCTACAAATACCTGATAACAATAATAAACAATTATGCAATGGATAGTTTGTTTTATCATGTATGAAAATTCATTTAAAATGAACCTTTTTATTTCAAGGTGCAGTTATTCTGTCTTTCCAAGGATCTATACCCCATTTAAATTTCAGTGAGAGTTATAAGATCAATTAATGGTATAATAAAATTGAAGCAGTTATTTCCACAGCAAGTTCTAGTATTGCCAGCAGAGGGCAGGATGCTTCTTCTTGTAGATTTTGAACCTACAATTAAGATTTCTTAGAATTCACCTTCACTCATGGAGAAATATAAAGAAGACAAAGCGATTTAGAGGAATAATATATATATATTTGAATAATTTATGACATTTCTGTTACTTCTGTATAAATAAATTTTAAAATAGCAATGCTTTGGTTAGTGATATGGCAGCATTATGTATGTTTGCACACAAGTGTTGTATAACACAAATACACTGGATCTTCATAGAGAGGGCAAGGATTAGCAAGTAGGAGAGAAAATTAACTGCTATTCAACTTCCAGTATCAGCTGCCTGGGTCTGGCCACTGTGATGCAAAAGGGGAAGTGTAGATGTGGCATCTTGTGCACTGCGAAAATGATTAACTCCAATAGGAATATGTTTTTAGAGATTAATACCAGGGGCAAAACTACAGGGGGTGCTGGGGGCCCAGCTTTAAAAAAAAATATATATATATATTTTTTTTTACAATAAAAACCGTTGACCTGCCACTGCCTGCACTGATATCATGTGAGTCTGACGTGATGCTTCACTAGTGTCTCTGAATATAGGGGTTAGTGTTTCTGTTTTACCCATTGGTGTTTATGTGTGTGTGTGTGTATATGTATGTGTGTATGTATGTATGTGACTGTGTGTGTATTTATGCATGTATGTATGTGTGTGTGTGTGTGTGTGTATGTATGTGTGTATGTATGTATCTGACTGTGTGTGTATTTATGCATGTATGTATGTGTGTGTGTGTATGTATGTATGTGACTGTGTGTGTATTTATGCATGTATGTGTATGTTTGTGGAACCAGCAAATTACAGACCTTGTTACTACAGCATGGGGGGGAGGGGGTAAACAGTGCCAGTCTATACAGTACCACTATATACAGTACGGGGGGCTGGACCATGTCACAGACTACTGTGGTCACTTTATAAAGTGCTGGGGCAGGTAGGGGCAGTCCAGCCATCTCACAGCCAGATTACAGACTGTGTCACTGGCTCACTATATACAGTACTGGTGGGTTAAATAGTGTCACTATATACAGTAATAGGGGGTCAGACCATCTCACAGACTGGGCACAGGGTTCCTCCTTTTGCAGACATGTAATCCAATTAACATTTTTTCTGTGTTTTAATTATATATATATATATATATATATATATATATATATATATATATATATATATATATATATATATATATATATAAATAAATAAATAATATATATCTCAAATTCTCAATTTTTTTTGGGGGGGGGGTGGGGAGGCCCTTCTTAGATTCTTGCACCTGGGCCCTGTGGTTTCTAAATACGCCTCTGATTAATTCTCTATACACACCATTCTTAAAGGGACAGTCTACACCAGAATTTTTATTGTTTTAAAAGATAGATAATCCCTTTATTACCCATTCCCCAGTTTTGCATAACCAACATGGTTATATTAATATAGCTTTAACCTCTGTGATTATCTTGTATCTAAGCCTCTGCAAACTGCCCCTTTTTTCAGTTCTTTTGACAGGCTTGCAGTCTAGCCAATCAGTGCCTGAACTAACACCCTCTAGTGGTGAAAAACTGTTAAAATGCAATCTGAAAAGAGGTAGGCTTCAAGGTCCAAGAAATTAGCATATGAACCTCCTAGGTTAAGCTTTCAATTAAGAATACCAAGAGAACAAATCAAAATTGGTGATAAAAGTTAATTGGAAAATTGTTTAAAATTACATGCTCTATCTGAATCATGAAAGTTTATTTTGGCCTAGACTGTCCCTTTAAAAGGGATTTAAACACTAAATACATTTCATGCACCTCCCACTACTTATGGGTGCCGCTATTTTGGAGCCTAGGTTTCATCGTAAGAATTTGAAGGAGAGTTCATGCACATGTACAAACACAATGTAATGCATTGAAAGTCAGATTTCAACATAGCTGCACTCATGACTAGAGGGAGGCAGACAATAACATCTAGACTAAACTTATAAAAGTATTTAGTGTTTAATGTCCCTATAATCAGTTAACATCAATACCTTACACTGTGCAATAATCAACAATCTTGCAGTGCTGTATTAATGCAACCTGCTGGTTAATACATTCATTAGCTACTGTAGGTGCCACAAGAGCCAAGCCTATACCTCCCAATATTTCATGAAGCCTTAGAAAGATTATTTGCTTTTGACTTTGCTACTGATTTACTTAAATGTTGTCCTGTGCAAATAATCATAATGTTTAACATATATATTCACCTTCCTTAACTTGTGTAAAGAAGTTAAAACTCATGCCTTGGGTCTCTCATGGTTTAGGAAAACAAAAACACATACATTGAGATAAATATGTTCCTATTACATGAGAGGATTTTCCTTTTAAAAACTGTCTCTCTGAAAGCATGGTCAGAAGATATGGAAGCATTAATCCTCTTGCACTCCTCTTGCCGTCCCCCCACATCGCCAACACTAACTTAACCTATTAACCTCTAAACAGCCGTGCCCCTACATCACCAACACTAAATAAAGCTATTAACCTCTAAACCGCCGCCCCCCCCACATCGCCAACACAAAATAAACCTATATTAACCCCTAAACCACCATCCCCTCACATCCACAACACTAAAGAAAACTTTTAACCCCTAAACCGCTGTCCAACCACATTGCCAACACTAAATAAAGCTATTAACCTCTAAACCGCCATTCCCCCCACATCGCCAAAACTAAATAAAAACATATTAACCTCTAAACCGCCGTTCCCCCCACATCGCCAAAACTAAATAAAAACATATTAACCTCTAAACCGCCGTCCCCCCACATCGCCAACACTAAATAAACCTATTAACCTCTAAACTGCTGTCCCCCCAAATCGCCAACACTAACTAAACCTATTAACCTCTAAACTGCCACCCCCCCACATCGCCAACACTAAATAAACCTATTAACCTCTAAACTGCTGTCCCCCCAAATCGCCAACACTAACTAAACCTATTAACCTCTAAACAGCCGTGCACCCACATTGCCAACACTAAATGAAGCTATTAACCTCTAAACTGCTGTCCCAACACACATCGCCAACACTAACTAAACCTATTAACCTCTAAACTGCCATCCCTCCACATCGCCAACACTAAATAAAGCTATTAACCTTTAAACTGCCGTCCCCCCACATCGCCAACACGAAATAAACCTATATTAACCCCTAAACCTCCGTCCCTTCACATCCCCAACACTAAATAAAGTTATTAACCCCTAAACTGCTGTCCCCCCACATTGCCAACACTAAATAAAACTATTAACCACTAAACTGCCACCCCCCACATCGCCAACACTAAATAAAGCTATTAACCTTTAAACTGCCGTCCCCCCACATCGCCAACACAAAATAAACCTATATTAACCCCTAAACCGCCGTCCCTTCACATCCCCAACACTAAATAAAGTTATTAACCCCTAAACTGCTGTCCCCCCACATTGCCAACACTAAATAAAGCTATTAACCACTAAACCGGCGCCCCCCCACATCGCCAACACAAAATAAAAAACTATTAACCTATAAACTGCCATCCTCCCACATCGCCAACACTAAATAAACGTATTAACCTCTAAACCGCCGTCCCCCCCACATTGCAACTACCTAAATTAAACTATTGACGCCTAAACCGCCGTCCCCACACATCGCAACTACCTAAATAAACTATTAACCCCTAAACCGCCATCCCTCTACATCACAACTACCTAAATTAAATTATTAACACCTAAACCGCCGTCCCCCCACATCGCAACTACCTAAATTAAACTATTTAACTTTAACATAATTAAAAAACACCTAAATTAAAGTTACAATTACTAACTACCTAGCAAAAATAAATACAAACTTACCTGTGAAATAAAAATAAAACCTAAGCTAAATTAAAAAAAAAACTAACATTACTTGTTTAAAAAAAAAATACAAAAAATAAAAAACCTAACATTACTAAAAATAATAAAACCTAACATTACAAAAAAATAAAAAGACAATTACAAAAAATAATAAACACTAAAATCACAAAAAATAAAAAAACTACCAGTACAAAAAATAATAAATGCAATAACCCAAAATAATAAAAATGATTCCTATCCTAATACCCCTGTTTAAAAAAATAAATAAAACCCTAATCTATAATAAACTACAAATAGCCCTTAAAAGGGCCTTTTGTAGGGCATTGCCCTAAAGTTAACAGCTCTTTTGCCAATAAATTAAACCAAATACCCCCTAACATTACAACCCCCCCAAAATAAAAAAAAACTAACTATAAAAAAAACCTAATCTACCCATTGCCCTGAAAAGGGCCTTTGTATGGGCATTGCTCTTAAAAGGACATTCAGCCCATTTACAACCCATTAAAAATAAAAAAAGACCTAATCTAAAAGAAAAAGAAAACACCCCCAAAAAAAACGTACCATTAACCCCAAAATCAGTACTCACCATTGCTGAAGTCCAGCGAAACATCTTCATCCAGGCGGCTCCATCTTCATCCATCCGGGTCCGGCATCTTCTATCTTCATGACGGAGACGGAGTGGTTGGTGGATGAGTGGAGGCGGAGGTCCATCAGTCCAACAAGGAGGTCCTCTTCATGCGATCGTCCACTGCACACTGAAGATTGAATGCAAGGTACCCCTTTTTATTGTGTACCTTTGCATTCCTATTGGCTGAAAAATTCAAATCAGCCAATAGGATGAGAGCTGCTCAAATCCTATTGGCTGATTTGAACAGTTTTATTTGGTGTTGGCGATGTGGGGGGATGGCGGTTTAGATGTTAATAGCTTTATTTAGTCTTGGCGATGTGGGTGGGAGACGGTTTAGGGGTTAATAGGATTATTTAGTGTTGGCTATGTGGGGGATGGCGGTTTAGAGGTTAATAGGTTTATTTAGTGTTGGTGATGTGGGGGTGGCGGTTTAGAGGTTAATAGGTTTATTTAGTGTTGGTGATGTGGGGGTGGGGGGTGGCTGGCGGTTTAGATTAGGATAATGAATATGAAGAATGGATCTGAAAATTCGTTTATTAATTTTCGGGATTTTTCGGGATTTTAGTTATGGTGCTGATTCAGAAATTCGGATTCATCCGAATCTCTGAATGAGCGAACATTTGGCAGAAACTAATTGCACATGTCTACTAATTATTGGGATTTTCAGTCTTACACATTTCCTTAGTTATTTTACTATAGAATCTGTGTTGTGTTTTTTTGGATTAGAATCTAGAAAAGAGTATCTATTTCTGAATAGTTGATGATGAATTGTGGTCAGTTATTATCTAGACATTTCTAATTATTAGACATGTGCACAGCGTAAAAAATTGTTTTGTTTTCATTAGTTAAATAAATAATTTTGTTTCTGCAAATTAGTTATGTTAAGTTAAATCATTTTTCAGGTCCATTCGTTATTTCGGATCAATTCATTATTCATATTCATTATTCTATTCTAAACTTTAGAATAGTATAATGAATATGAATAAAGAATGGATCAGAAATAACAAATTAATCCGAAAAACTATTTAACTTAACATAAGGAATATGCTGAAACAAAATGAATTAAACCACCATCCCCCCACATCGGCAAAACTATAATAAACTACAAATAGTCCTTAAAAGGGCCTTTTGTATGGCATTGCCCTAAAGTTAACAGTTCTTTTGCTAATAAATTAAACCAAATACCCGCTAACATTACAACCCCCCAAAATAAAAAAAACTAAATAAAAAAAACTAATCTACCCATTGCCCTGAAAAGGGCCTTTGTATGGGCTTTGCCCTTAAAAGGACATTCAGCTCTTTTACAACCCATTAAAAATAAAAAAAGACCTAATCTAAAAAATAAAAGAAACACCCCCCCCCCAAAAAAAAAACTAACACTAGCCCCAAAATCAGTACTCACCATTGCTGAAGTCCGGTGAAAGATCTTCATCCCAGTGGCAAAACATCTTCATCCAGGCGGCTCCATCTTCATCTATCCGGGTCTGGCATCTTCTATCTTCATGGCGGAGACGGAGTGATCGGTGGATGAGTGGAGGCGGAGGGCCATCAGTCCAACACAGAGGTCCTCTTCAGCCAATAGGATGAGAGCTGCTCAAATCCTATTGTCTTATTTGAACAGTTTTATTTAGCGTTGGCGATGTCGGGGGACAGCGATTTAGAGGTTAATAGGTTTAGTTAGTGTTGGTGATGTGGGGAGACAGCGGTTTAGAGGTTAATAGGTTTATTTCGTTTTGGCGATGTGGGGGAGAGTGGCTGTTTAGAGGTTAATAGGTTTATTTAGTGTTGGCGATGTGTGGGGGGGTGGCGGTTTATATTAGAATGATGAATATGAAGAATTGATCCGAAAATTCGGAAAATGATTTATTCATTTTCGGGATTTTTCAGGATTTTAGTTATGGTGCTGATTCAGAAATTCAGATTCATCCGAATCTCTGAATCAGCAAAAATTCGGCCCAAACGAATTACACATGTCTACTAATTATTGGGATTTTCAGTCTAACATATTTCCTTAGTTATTTTACTATAGAATCTCCATTGTTTTTTTGTTGTTGGTTGTAACATATTACCTGTCATAGGTATGACAAGAAAATATTTTTAAATTAATATCAATATGTTTCTGCATGAACAACAATGTAAAGCTGAATGAATAACACTGACATCATTGATTCCATGTTTTATTATTCCTCAAGGGCCTACTCTTATACACTGCATTAATGTATCTTCAATGTTCCATGTTCACAGAGCAGGAGCAGAAGAAGTGACTTAGTATTGAAAACATGGTGTCTTGGCAAGAATATTTTTGCATTAAGTTTACATTGTTTTATTGTTCCAGTTAATCTAGAAAACTGATTAAGTGATACCAGTTCAGTTAGCATGTTAATGACTTTGTGCCATAGTATCTAACCATATCATTATAAAATATTCAGTAGCCTTTTTAAATTCTTAAATGATAGCAAGGTCCAGAGTTCCATGCTTTTGTAATTACGAGCAGCTTTTTGAAACACATTAAGCTAGGGATAAATGTTAAATAAACCTATAAAATGCTTTTTCTCCCAATGAGATTACCTGTCAATATTTAAAGGGACAGTATACACCAATTTTCATATAACTGGATGTAATAGACAATACTATAAAGAATAATATGCACAGATACTGATAAAAAAATCCAGAATAAAACCGTTTAAAAACTTACTTAGAAGCTCCCAGTTCAGCATTGTTGATGAGGTTAGGCTGGGGCACCCACTGAAAGGGGTTGGGAAAACAAGAAGAGCAGACAATCCCCCTCCCCCCATATGAAAATACAGATAACATAAACAGCAGCCAGCAGGAGTCTCTCTAAGCGCGTGTATACTTCTGGCACTGTGGGGCTTAGTTAGGAGTCTGGAAATCAGCACGATGTTCTTAAAAAATAAGCAAAACTATACATTGTTACAAAAATGGGCTATATAAATTGATAATCAACAAAACATTTATGCAAAGAAAAATCTAGTGTACAATGTCCCTTTAAGCATCTCCAGTTACTGCCTCAAGAATGATACAAACTAATAAAACCCTAGGTTAGCAGAGCATCTTACCATGCATGAATCTATGGTTCCAGATTCATATCCTGCACATAGCATCCTAGATGTTATAGTTTTTATGTCAAAATACGTCTGGCAACGCTCCAAGGAAATAATCCGCACTTCCCCTTCTTGCAACTTAAACGGCACTGAAAGAAACCATAACATGCAAGCTTAGAAAAATCATATGAATTACTGTTACATGTATTTTAGGGAAATAACCATATTATTTTTTCTATGTAGGCATTTTTTATATTTTGTGTCAGGGTATCTGTAAATGTCAGTGGATAGTACATATCTAAATAATAAGATATGTATCTGTATGCAATCGATAAAATATCAGGGTTGAGCATGCTTAATACCATTTGCTGGGTGGATTCTGTTGGTTGCAGGTCTGAGGTTCAGACATGAGAGACCTTGCTGATTGCATCAGGATTCAGCTGGAACTTTTCCTCCCCTCCCCACTCAAGATGCTAAATTATACAATTATTCAATCACAAACAGCCCTTTGAAGATTTCTCACCATTTCTTTCTGATCTGAGAGAAGCATATGCCAACAGACATGTGATAATTTAACACCATGGGTCACTGGATTTCTTTTGAAGCCTAATTAGATGCAAAGGTTGATTATACCTGCTGAGCTTTGAATACACAAAGCTCAGACATACGTGTAGATGAAAATTTAGCCAAGAAACACGTATTGTATCTCAAATTGTATTGTACTGCATTGTATTGTAGCTCAAATTCAGTTTAAAATACAACTTGTATTTAAATTTAAAGTATAATTGATTCTCAGACTGTAATAATATCTATATATGGATATGGGAAATGCAATTCAGATTTGTAATAGATTAAATTACAATTGTAATAATCCCATTTTTGAAATATATAACATGTTTTTGTTTTGTTTTTCTCTCTTCCAGATGGGGCTAATAGATGCTGATACAGGATTGCCTGCAAGGGGTGACCTAAGTCATATCATATGGTGTATAGGAAGTCTATATAAATATTTTCTATTTTAACATAGAATTGATAATACTGGTGTTTGATCTCAAATTGTACATTTTCAAATGAATTAAATGGGATATATATGCTGATCACATAGTTTATAAATATCATCAGATTACATAAATATACATATTACATGATATAGTTTACTGTTAGCAATGTTAAAAATTAAACTGTTTGTCTTTGCTGCCCCCAATAGCCTAAATCCAGTATTACAGCCAAAAGGCATTTGGCTGTTGAAAATTAAATTTCCCAGTAGCCAATCAGAGAAAAGTGCATACCCAAATCTATTGAATGATTAAGAAATGAGGAGGAGTCTTGTCTAAGACAAAAACTCCTTGCACAGAGAGAGAAGGATCTTGGTGGAAATATTTTGGTTGGTAATTGTTGCAATCCTGCTTGCTGCCATTTTGCTTATAAGAGAGACCAGTGTGCGAACACAGTTTTCTGTAAGACATATACGTTGGGAAACTCTTTGTGGATAAGAGACTATCAAGATTAATTCTCTTACAAATGTGCATAATTCCTCTAAGACATATGACAATAGACATATTTGGATATTAACTGAATTATTAAACTGGTGATCTGGTAAAGTATAAGAAATTGTCAAGTATATAATTTGATATTTTAAAGCAAATACATTAATTATTGCTATAATCAAACTAAAAAAAAATCTTTTTTAAAATAGATTTTAAAAAGAGCACTTTGTATTTTAGCTTGCATTCATAATCCTGTGTAGTCTTAACTAGTTACTATTGTTAAATAATTTATTTCCTAAACAAAGGTACTTTGTATTGCATATTTCTAAGTCAGGCCCATTATTGTAAGTAAATCTTTCTGGTGTGCATTAAGTTAAACTATATTATATTTTAGAACTTCCTTAATTGTAGATAATCAAGAATTTATTTCAGCTTAGATAAATTGGCATATAAACTGACTGTTTACAGTAAGAATATATATAACTACTGGTGTTTTAATTAGAGTTGTATAAAATCATTTGTGGGCCAAATAGCTTAAGTATATTTGTATGGAAGTTAGTGACCCATACTGTGATATTGCATTGTGATATTTAAATGCAACTCTGATCTGGGAGATTATTGTGAATAAGGTAAATTTATGAACTTTGTATAGCATATTATAACAGTTTAAACATGTATAGTTTGATTCATATCTGGTTTTCTATAAATATAATTCAATGTGTCTATAAATTTTAACTAATATAAAGAATTTAGGAATTTACATTAATTTTATTGTTTTGTATATGCATTTTATTGGGAGTTTGTTTTAAAGAATAATTATTAAATATATTAGATTATAACCTGGCCATATACTGACATTTGGATAAACAAAGTAATTTCAATATAATGTAATCATTTAGATTTTTGCTACAACAATTTGCTGTGAAATAAACAAGTAAATAATAACTTGACATTTGTTTGACTTTATATCCATTGTCTAAGGTGTACTTTACCATTACAATTAACTCACTAAACAGATATTTTAGTTCATATGTCGGTGTCACTTTCATGAACAGTTTTACATCATTTGAATTGTACTTACTTTTGTTACCCATGTGCCCCCAGCCTGTAATGTAACAATATGTATCGGGCTCAGCTACTTGGTCTTTCATAGGGAGGCAAACAGGTCTTACGTAGCTTGTTTCAATAATATCTTCATTCAGTTGCACAATGCTAATATCATAATCCACCACTGCTCTATTGTAGCGTGGGTGCAGGATTATTGTCTTCACTAGACGTGTCTGCATGAAATCAGATGGGTGATCCAAGTTGTTGATACCAAATACAACCTTCCACACGGCAGCATTTTCTCTCCTAAGAAAAGGACATAAATATAAAGATATGAAGTCAATTTATAAATAAAATAATTTTCAAAACCTTGAATATAAAGTGAAATATGTTGAAAAAATACTTGGAAAAGTTAAAGGGACATAAAAGATATGAAAAACATAAATTATGCTTACCTGATAATTTCATTTCCATCTGTGGGAGGAGAGTCCACTGCTTCATTCATTACTTGTGGGAATTAGGAACCTGGCCACCAGGAGGAGGCAAAGGCACCCCAGCCAAAGGCTTAAATACTTCCCCCACTCCCCTCATCCCCCAGTCATTCTGCCAAGGGAACAAGGAACAGTAGGAGAAATATCAGGGTATAAATGGTGCCAGAAGATTATTAATAAATTTAGGTCCGCCCACCGGAGAAACGGGCGGGTGCAGTGGACTCTCCTCCCATAGATGGAAACTAAATTATCAGGTAAGCATAATTTATGTTTTCCATCTTAATGGGAGAAGAGTCCACTGCTTCATTAATTACTTGTGGGAACAAATACCCAAGCTTTATAGGACACTGAATGAAAAAAATGGGAGGGTAAAAGGAGGCAGACTCTATACTGAGGGCACAAGAGCCTGCAGAACCTTTCTCCCAAAAGCTGCTTCTGCCAAAGCAAAAACATCAAATTTATAACATTTTGCAAAAGTATGTAAGGAAGACCAAGTGGCCGCCTTACAAATCTGATCTATAGAAGCCTTGTTCTTAAAGGCCCAAGAAGGGGCCACAGCTCTAGTTGAATGAGCCGTAATCCTCAGAGGAGGCTTGTGTCCCGCTGTCTCACTGTGACGAAAGGCAAAAAATGACTGGGGGATGAGGGGAGTAGGGGAGGTATATTGGGGGAGGTATTTAAGCCTTTGGCTGGGGTGTCTTTTCCTCCTCCTGGTGGCCAGGTTCTTAATTCCCACAAGTAATGAATGAAGCAGTGGGCTCTCCTCCCATTAAGATGGAAAACAAACAAAAAAAACAGAATTTATGCTTACCTGATAAATTACTTTCTCCAACGGTGTGTCCGGTCCACGGCGTCATCCTTACTTGTGGGATATTCTCTTCCCCAACAGGAAATGCCAAAGAGCCCAGCAAAGCTGGTCATATGATCCCTCCTAGGCTCCGCCTACCCCAGTCATTCGACCGACGTACAGGAGGAAATATGCATAGGAGAAACCATATGATACCGTGGTGACTGTAGTTAGAGAAAATAATTCATCAGACCTGATTAAAAAAACCAGGGCGGGCCGTGGACCGGACACACCGTTGGAGAAAGTAATTTATCAGGTAAGCATAAATTCTGTTTTCTCCAACATAGGTGTGTCCGGTCCACGGCGTCATCCTTACTTGTGGGAACCAATACCAAAGCTTTAGGACACGGATGAAGGGAGGGAGCAAATCAGGTCACCTAAATGGAAGGCACCACGGCTTGCAAAACCTTTCTCCCAAAAATAGCCTCTGAAGAAGCAAAAGTATCAAATTTGTAAAATTTGGAAAAAGTGTGCAGTGAAGACCAAGTCGCTGCCTTACATATCTGGTCAACAGAAGCCTCGTTCTTGAAGGCCCATGTGGAAGCCACAGCCCTAGTGGAGTGAGCTGTGATTTTTTCAGGAGGCTGCCGTCCGGCAGTCTCATAAGCCAAACGGATAATGCTTTTAAGCCAAAAAGAAAGAGAGGTAGAAGTTGCTTTTTGACCTCTCCTTTTACCAGAATAAACAAAAAACAAAGAAGAAGTTTGTCTGAAATCTTTAGTGGCCTCTAAATAGAACTTTAGAGCACGGACTACGTCCAAATTGTGTAACAAACGTTCCTTCTTTGAAACTGGATTCGGGCACAAAGAAGGTACAACTATCTCCTGGTTAATATTCTTGTTGGAAACAACTTTCGGAAGAAAACCAGGCTTAGTACGCAAAACCACCTTATCTGCATGGAACACCAGATAGGGCGGAGAACACTGCAGAGCAGATAACTCAGAAACTCTTCTAGCAGAAGAAATTGCAACCAAAAACAAAACTTTCCAAGATAATAACTTAATATCTACGGAATGTAAGGGTTCAAACGGAACCCCTTGAAGAACTGAAAGAACTAGATTAAGACTCCAGGGAGGAGTCAAAGGTCTGTAAACAGGCTTGATTCTAACCAGAGCCTGAACAAACGCTTGAACGTCTGGCACAGCTGCCAGCCTTTTGTGAAGTAAAACAGATAACGCAGAAATCTGTCCCTTCAGGGAACTTGCAGATAATCCCTTCTCCAAACCCTCTTGTAGAAAGGATAAAATCCTAGGAATTTTTATCTTGTTCCATGGGAATCCTTTAGATTCACACCAACAGATATATTTTTTCCATATCTTATGGTAAATTTTTCTAGTTACAGGCTTTCTAGCCTGAATCAGAGTATCTATTACAGAATCTGAAAACCCACGCTTTGATAAAATCAAGCGTTCAATCTCCAAGCAGTCAGTTGGAGAGAAACCAGATTCGGATGTTCGAATGGACCTTGAACAAGAAGGTCCTGACTCAAAGGTAGCTTCCATGGTGGAGCCGATGACATATTCACCAGGTCTGCAGACCAAGTCCTGCGTGGCCACGCAGGAGCTATCAAGATCACCGAAGCCCTCTCCTGGTTGATCCTGGCTACCAGCCTGGAAATGAGAGGAAACGGTGGGAAAACATAAGCTAGGTTGAAGGTCCAAGGTGCTACTAGTGCATCTACTAGAGTCGCCTTGGGATCCCTGGATCTGGACTCGTAACAAGGAACCTTGATGTTCTGACGAGACGCCATCAGATCCATGTCTGGAATGCCCCATAATTGAGTTATTTGGGCAAAGATTTCCGGGTGGAGTTCCCACTCCCCCGGATGGAATGTCTGACGACTCAGAAAATCCGCTTCCCAATTTTCCACTCCTGGGTTGTGGATTGCAGACAAGTGGCAGGAGTGATCCTCCGCCCATTGAATTATCTTGGTCACTTCCTCCATCGCCAGGGAACTCCTTGTTCCCCCCTGATGGTTGATATATGCAACTGTCGTCATGTTGTCTGATTGAAACCTTATGAATTTGGCCTTTGCTAGATGAGGCCAAGCTTTGAGAGCATTGAATATCGCTCTCAGTTCCAGAATGTTTATCGGGAGAAGAGATTCTTCCCGAGACCATAGACCCTGAGCTTTCAGGGGTTCCCAGACCGCGCCCCAGCCCACCAGACTGGCGTCGGTCGTGACAATGACCCACTCTGGTCTGCGGAAGCTCATTCCCTGTGACAGGTTGTCCAGGATTAGCCACCAACGGAGTGAATCTCTGGTCCTTTGATCTACTTGAATCGTCGGAGACGAGTCTGTATAATCCCCATTCCACTGTCTGAGCATGCACAGTTGTAATGGTCTTAGATGAATTCGTGCAAAAGGAACTATGTCCATTGCTGCAACCATCAATCCTATTACTTCCATGCACTGTGCTATGGAAGGACGAAGAACAGAATGAAGAACTTGACAAGAGCTTAGAAGTTTTGATTTTCTGACCTCTGTCAGAAAAATCCTCATTTCTAAGGAGTCTATTATTGTTCCCAAGAAGGGAACTCTTGTTGACGGGGAAAGAGAACTTTTTTCTATGTTCACTTTCCATCCGTGAGATCTGAGAAAGGCTAGGACGATGTCCGTATGAGCCTTTGCTTTTGACAGAGACGACGCTTGAATCAGGATGTCGTCCAAGTACGGTACTACTGCAATGCCCCTTGGTCTTAGAACCGCTAGAAGGGACCCTAGTACCTTTGTGAAAATTCTCGGAGCAGTGGCTAATCCGAATGGAAGTGCCACAAACTGGTAATGCTTGTCCAGAAAAGCGAACCTTAGGAACTGATGATGTTCCTTGTGGATAGGAATATGGAGGTACGCATCCTTTAAATCCATCGTGGTCATAAATTGACCTTCCTGGATGGTAGGAAGGATCGTTCGAATGGTTTCCATTTTGAACGATGGAACCCTGAGAAATTTGTTTAGGATCTTGAGATCTAGAATTGGTCTGAATGTTCCCTCTTTTTTGGGAACTATGAACAGGTTGGAGTAAAACCCCATCCCTTGTTCTCTTATTGGAACTGGATGAATTACTCCCATCTTTAACAGGTCTTCTACACAATGTAAGAATGCCTGTCTTTTTATTTGGTTTGAAGATAATTGAGACCTGTGGAACCTTCCCCTTGGGGGTAGTTCCTTGAATTCCAGGAGATAACCTTGAGAAACTATTTCTAGTGCCCAAGGATCCTGAACATCTCTTGCCCAGGCCTGAGCAAAGAGAGAAAGTCTGCCCCCCACCAGATCCGGTCCCGGATCGGGGGCCATCCGTTCATGCTGTTTTGGTAGCAGTGGCAGGCTTCTTGGCCTGCTTACCCTTGTTCCAGCCTTGCATCGGTCTCCAGGCTGGTTTGGGTTGAGAAGTATTACCCTCTTGCTTAGAGGATGTAGAAGTAGAGGCTGGTCCGTTTCTGCGAAAGGGACGAAAATTAGGCTTATTTCTAGCCTTAAAAGACCTATCCTGAGGAAGGGCGTGGCCCTTTCCTCCGGTGATGTCTGAAATAATCTCTTTCAAATCAGGACCAAACAGTGTTTTGCCCTTGAAAGGGATGTTAAGCAATTTTGTCTTGGAAGACACATCCGCTGACCAAGACTTTAGCCAGAGCGCTCTGCGCGCCACGATAGCAAACCCTGAATTTTTCGCCGCTAATCTCGCTAATTGCAAAGCGGCATCTAGAATAAAAGAGTTAGCCAATTTAAGTGCATGAACTCTGTCCATAACCTCCTCATACGAAGATTCTTTATTGAGCGACTTTTCTAGTTCTTCGAACCAGAAACACGCTGCCGTAGTGACAGGAACAATGCATGAAATTGGTTGAAGAAGGTAACCTTGCTGAACAAACATTCTTTTAAGCAAACCCTCTAATTTTTTATCCATAGGATCTTTAAAAGCACAACTATCTTCTATGGGAATAGTAGTGCGTTTGTTTAGAGTAGAGACCGCCCCCTCGACCTTAGGGACTGTCTGCCATAAGTCCTTTCTGGGGTCGACTATAGGAAATAATTTCTTAAATATAGGGGGAGGAACAAAAGGTATGCCGGGCCTTTCCCATTCCTTGTTTACTATGTCCGCCACCCGCTTGGGTATAGGAAAAACATCGGGGGGCACCGGAACCTCTAGGAACTTGTCCATCTTACATAATTTCTCTGGAATGACCAAATTGTCACAATCATCCAGAGTAGATAATACCTCCTTAAGCAGTGCGCGGAGATGTTCTAATTTAAATTTAAATGTTACAACATCAGGTTCAGCTTGTTGAGAAATTTTTCCTGAATCTGAAATTTCTCCCTCAGACAAAACCTCCCTCCTGGCCCCTTCAGATTGGTGAGAGGGTATGTCAGAAACGTTATCATCAGCGTCCTCTTGCTCTTCAGTGTTTAAAACAGAGCAATCGCGCTTTCTTTGATAAGTAGGCATTTTAGATAAAATATTTGCAATAGAATTATCCATAACAGCCGTTAATTGTTGCATAGTAATAAGTATTGGCGCACTAGATGTACTAGGGGCCTCTTGTGTGGGCAAAACTGGTGTAGACACAGAAGGGGGTGATGCAGTACCATGCTTACTCCCCTCATCTGAAGAATCATCTTGGGCACTATTATTATCTGTTGCATCATTGTCCCTACTTTGTTTGGACACCATATCACAATTATCACATATATTTAAATGGGGAGACACATTGGCTTTCATACATATAGAACATCGTTTATCTGATGGTTCAGACATGTTAAACAGGCTTAAACTTGTCAACAAAGCACAAAAAACGTTTTAAAATAAAACCGTTACTGTCACTTTAAATTTTAAACAGAATACACTTTATTACTGAATATGCGAAAAAGTATGAAGCAATTGTTCAAAATTCACCAAAATTTCACCACAGTGTCTTAAAGCCTTAAAAGTATTGCACACCAAATTTGAAAGCTTTAACCCCTATACAGTCCCAGGAATCTGCTTTGCTGAGACCCAACCAAGCCCAGAGGGGAATACGATACCAAATGACGCCTTCTATAAGCTTTTTCAGTGGATCTTAGCTCCTCACACATGCATCTGCATGCCTTGCCTTCCAAAAACAACTGCGCATTAGTGGCGCGAAAATGAGGCTCTGCCTATGACTAGAGAAGGCCCCCATCTGAAAAAGGTGTCCATACAGTGCCTGCCGTTTTTTTAACAACAATCCCCAAGATTATAATAACTATAAAGAGCTATAATCTGTCAAATATGCTTAGCAAAGTAATCGTTTTAGCCCAGAAAAATGTCTACCAGTTTTTTAAGCCCTTATAAAGCCTTTATTCTTTTACTTAATCTAAGAAAATGGCTTACCGGTCCCCATAGGGAAAATGACAGCCTTCCAGCATTACCAAGTCGTGTTAGAAATGTGGCCAGTCATACCTCAGGCAGAAAAGTCTGCCAACTGCTTCCCCCAACTGAAGTTACTTCATCTCAACAGTCCTGTGTGGAAACAGCAATCGTGTTACGGTTACCCTTAGTCTCGCTGAGAGATGGACCGCTAAATGTTACGGTTACCCTTAGTCTCACTGAGAGATGGACCGCTTAGTAGCCTGGATTCCTATTGCTGAAGAGGGGAGAAACTGCTTTCCATAGTATTCTATATGAGTCTCGCAAATGTAGAATAATCCCCCTTAGCTGTAGTACAGCTAGGATACCCTTCTGCCCACAAAAACGAGTCAACGCTGCGATTGAGGGACAACCAAGAACTGAGGACTGGGATGCCCAGCCTGCTTTTTTATTTAGGTTACATGCACACAGGGCACTCCCAGGGGGGGAAGCATAAAATCCCCCATCACACATTTAGACAAAGCCCTTGGACAGGCCACCGCAGATAACAAGTACACACAAGAAAACAATTGAGTCCTTCTTATCACCTAGCAGTGAATGCTTATCACAAACTTAATTACAGTACACAATATGCTAGGAAACCTGCCTCAGAAAATAGTTTTCTCAAAACTGAACAGAGTTAACCCTTTATGAAATGATACTTGTTACAGTTTTCTTGGAGCCCTTCTTAGGCGCTGGCTTGGCTGGTTCAGGCATTGCTGCTGGGAAATAAGTTTCTTCACAACAAAATAACTAATGCTTCTGTAACAAATCGATTTTAGTAACGTTTGCTAAAATCATCTTCCTCTTACAAACAGAAATCTTCTTCTCTTTTCTGTTTCAGAGTAAATAGTACATACCAGCACTATTTTAAAATAACAAACACTTGATTGAAGAATAAAAACTACATTTAAACACCAAAAAACTCTTAGCCATCTCCGTGGAGATGTTGCCTGTGCAACGGCAAAGAGAATGACTGGGGTAGGCGGAGCCTAGGAGGGATCATATGACCAGCTTTGCTGGGCTCTTTGCCATTTCCTGTTGGGGAAGAGAATATCCCACAAGTAAGGATGATGCCGTGGACCGGACACAACTATGTTGGAGAAACACACATTTTATATGCTAAATGCAGCAGTTACCACTCTAAAAGGGATATGTTACCCAAAAGCCGAATCACTTTTTTTCTTCTTTTCGTATTTATCTCTATAGTCTGTACTTATAACTTTTATGTATGTTCTTGCTCATTTCTGTGAATGTAATATGAAACATTAATAAAAACAATATAAAACACATATATGTATGTAAATGTAATCAGATCTGTATTTGTGTCCTAGTGTAATTTAAGGGTAGCTCAAAAAGCCCTGCATAGTATGTTTTTGGGTTATGGAGGCAAATACTTATTTTTGGGAAAGTGTAGGCAGGATTTTGGGAGTGAGTTGGCCCTTATTCCCAGGTATAGATTTGGAACAAGGCACCTGAAGACCCTGTGCTGTTAACATCATGCCTGTATTATCCTAGTTGTCACATCTCAGCATGTAGTCTTGCCTGTGGCAAGCCAGTGACAGATATTTAGCACTTCCTTGTGGTAAATTGACCATCACAGGTGGGTTTAGTTAATGCTGTGTGTTGCAAACTGGTGACAGTGGTTGGGATTAATTTAACCCATCTGTGACAGGTTCTGTCACTGAAACAACAGAAAAGACAGCAGTCCAACGTGACTGCACAACACTGGTTACAGTGGGAGGTGCTGAGATCTCACAAAAAAAGCCTTGATGGTCTGGATCAGGGCTTTGTGATCAAACAAACAGCAAGCTGTTTGCTGTCAATTTCCAGTGGCAATCAGCAGATTATCTGGTTCAATCCAGGAGCTTCTTATATTGAGACCTAAAATGGCCACTGCCCAGACCCAGACCCCCCCATATATTACCTTTTTAGTGGACAGTAACAATCCTCATACAGGCATAGAAACAAAAAGTGTGTTTATTATCTAAGTACAGGAACACCCACAATACAACACCTACAATATAAAACAGACAAAAAAAATGTTAAATGCCCTTGTGGAGTGTTATGTGATTCTTCACTTAAAGGGACAATGTATTGTAAAACTGGTTTCCCTTAATGTGTTTCTAATTTTTGTATATGAAATATCTGTTTCTGTTAATAGAAACCACAACCCAATGAAACGGGCTCAGCTTGTGGAGCGAGCACACCTCGTTAGCTTACCTCTCTATTTTTACACAAAATCATTGTTATCTCAATATATACAATTGAGAGCAATGGAAATGACCATTTTTTGTATTTCTCTGTCAAACCCCCCACTGGGAGTATGATTTTTTTGTTTTTTTTAAACCTTCTTGTTTACATTGTTTTATATAACCGTTACTTAAGTATTTACATTTTTAATATAGGTGGGGTGCAACAGGCAAAAGCAGCTATTACAATGACAAAATCAAAGTAAATGAACTATCTGTAAACAATGTCATACTCTCCAGTAGGTAAAATGGATCACTGGGAACACATTAAAGGAGAGAAAAAAAATCCCAGTACACTTTACCTTTAACTGCTAAAGTCACATTAGCAAAAAAGAAAAAAAAGGAAAATTTTAAAAGAAAAAACATTTAATTGCAAGCAAACAAATCGACCATTTCAAATCAAGTTAGGAACATTTGTAACAACAGAAGCAATAGTACATCTGCTTACCCCTCAAAGCAGTGTGCTACTGTCAGCACCCATTTTTTTCCAATAAGAACACATCCGCAGATATGTCCGCTTGGGTCACTCTGCAAAGAGCACTGCCATGGCCAACGTCCTGGGCGACTGGTCCTCCCACCAAGTATTCTTTTGCTCATGCGGGCTGCGGGACGTCGTCCACAATCTAAGAGAAATTACAATGACATGCTTAAGTTTGCAGTGAAGGGGTTATCGATCTGAAAAACCATACTAAATGTATATACTTAAAAAGGTTAGCGTATGTTGTAACTGCCAATGTATATTCAACATTTCAGCCAACTTAATTGCTCCAATAAACGTGATTATTTTGTCATCAAGTGAAGAAAATGTGTTAACAGTTCAACACCAGATTTTTTTTCCATGAAAGCCCACTTATCATCACAGTTATATATAAAAGCATTTTCTTAAATTATTCAGCGTTAAGCACTAATGGTAGTCTTTTACATAGAAACATAGAATTTGATGGTAGATAAGAACTAAAAAGGCCCATCAAGTCTACCCATATTACATGTCACTTTTTCCTTAGGTTAGCCTTATGCATGGCCCAGGCATTTTTGAATTCCTTTACAGTCGCTGTGTTTACCACCTCAATTGGAAGTTTTTTCCATGGATTCACCACCCTTTCTGTAAAAAACATAATTTATGCTTACCTGATAAATTCCTTTCTCCTGTAGTGTAGTCAGGCCACGGGTCATCATTACTTATGGGATATTAACTCCTCCCCAACAGGAAGTGCAAGAGGATCACCCAAGCAGAGCTGCTATATAGCTCCTCCCCTCTACGTCACACCCAGTCATTCGACCGAGAACCAAACGAGAAAGGAGAAACTATAGGGTGCAGTGGTGACTGGAGTATAATTTAAAAATTTAGACCTGACATAAAAAACAGGGCGGGCCGTGGACTGACTACACTACAGGAGAAAGGAATTTATCAGGTAAGCATAAATTATGTTTTCTCCTGTTAAGTGTAGTCAGTCCACGGGTCATCATTACTTATGGGATACCAATACCAAAGCTAAGTACACGGATGACGGGAGGGACAGGCAGGATCTCTATACGGAAGGAACCACTGCCTGAAGAACCTTTCTCCCAAAAACAGCCTCCGAAGAAGCAAAAGTGTCAAATTTGTAAAATTTGGAAAAAGTATGAAGAGAAGACCAAGTTGCAGCCTTGCAGATCTGTTCAACAGAGGCCTCGTTCTTAAAGGCCCAAGTGGAAGCCACAGCTCTAGTAGAATGAGCTGTAATCCTTTCAGGAGGTTGCTGTCCAGCAGTCTCATAGGCTAAGCGTATTATGCTACGAAGCCAAAAAGATAGAGAGGTAGCGGATGCTTTTTGACCTCTCCTCTGTCCAGAATAAACGACAAACAGGGAAGAAGTTTGGCGAAAATCTTTAGTTGCCTGTAAATAAAATTTCAGGGCACGGACTACATCTAGATTGTGCAGAAGTCATTCCTTCTTTGAAGAAGGGTTAGGACACAATGATGGAACAACAATCTCTTGATTGATATTCTTGTTAGTGACTACCTTAGGTAAGAACCCAGGTTTAGTACGCAGAACTACCTTATCTGAATGAAAAATCAGATAAGGAGAATCACAATGTAAGGCTGATAACTCAGAGACTCTACGAGCCGAGGAAATAGCCATTAAAAACAGAACTTTCCAAGATAATAGCTTGATATCAATGGAATGAAGGGGTTCAAACGGAACACCCTGTAAAACGTTAAGAACTAAGTTTAAGCTCCACGGTCGAGCTACAGTCTTAAACACAGGCTTAATTCTAGCCAAAGCCTGACAAAAAGCCTGAACGTCTGGAACTTCTGACAGACGTTTGTGTAAAAGTATGGACAGAGCTGAGATCTGTCCCTTTAAAGAACTTGCAGATAAACCCTTTTCTAAACCTTCTTGTAGAAAAGACAATATCCTAGGAATCCTAACCTTACTCCATGAGTAACTCTTGGATTCGCACCAGTGTAAGTATTTACGCCATATCTTATGGTAAATTTTCCTGGTAACAGGTTTCCTAGCCTGTATTAAGGTATCAATTACTGGCTCTGAAAATCCACGCTTTGATAAAATTAAGCGTTCAATTTCCATGCAGTCAGCTTCAGAGAAATTAGATTTTGATGTTTGAAAGGACCCTGAATTAGAAGGTCCTATCTCAGAGGCAGAGACCAAGGTGGACAGGATGACATGTCCACTAGATCTGCATACCAGGTCCTGCGTGGCCACGCAGGCGCTATTAGAATCACCGATACTTTCTCCTGTTTGATCCTGGCAATCAAACGAGGAAGCATCGGGAAGGGTGGAAACACATAAGCCATCCTGAAGGTCCAAGGTGCTGTCAAGGCATCTATCAGGACCGCTCCCGGGTCCCTGGACCTGGACCCGTAACGAGGAAGCTTGGCGTTCTGGCGAGACGCCATGAGATCCATATCTGGTTTGCCCCAACGTCGAAGTATTTGGGCAAAGACCTCCGGATGAAGTTCCCACTCCCCCGGATGAAAAGTCTGGCGACTTAGGAAATCCGCCTCCCAGTTCTCCACTCCTGGGATGTGGATCGCTGACAGGTGGCAAGAGTGAGACTCTGCCCAGCGAATTATCTTTGATACTTCCATCATCGCTAAGGAACTCCTTGTCCCTCCCTGATGGTTGATGTAAGCCACAGTCGTGATGTTGTCCGACTGAAACCTGATGAACCTCAGAGTTGCTAACTGAGGCCAAGCCAGAAGGGCATTGAGAACTGCTCTCAATTCCAGAATGTTTATTGGAAGGAGACTCTCCTCTTGAGTCCATGATCCCTGAGCCTTCAGGGAATTCCAGACAGCGCCCCAACCTAGTAGGCTGGCGTCTGTAGTTACAATTGTCCAGTCTGGCCTGCTGAAGGGCATCCCCCTGGACAGATGTGGCCGAGAAAGCCACCATAGAAGAGAATCTCTGGTCTCTTGATCCAGATTCAGCGTAGGGGACAAATCTGAGTAATCCCCATTCCACTGACTTAGCATGCACAATTGCAGCGGTCTGAGGTGCAGGCGCGCAAAAGGAACTATGTCCATTGCCGCTACCATTAAGCCGATTACCTCCATGCATTGAGCCACTGACGGGTGTTGAATGGAATGAAGGGCACGGCAAGCATTTAGAAGCTTTGTTAACCTGTCCTCTGTCAGGTAAATTTTCATTTCTACAGAATCTATAAGAGTCCCCAAGAAGGGAACTCTTGTGAGTGGTAAGAGAGAACTCTTCTCCTCGTTCACTTTCCACCCATGCGACCTTAAAAATGCCAGTACTAACTCTGTATGAGACTTGGCAGTTTGGAAGCTTGACGCTTGTATCAGAATGTCGTCTAGGTACGGAGCTACCGAAATTCCTCGCAGTCTTAGTACCGCCAGAAGAGAGCCCAGAACCTTTGTAAAGATTCTTGGAGCCGTAGCCAACCCGAAGGGAAGAGCTACAAACTGGTAATGCCTGTCTAGGAAGGCAAACCTTAGATACCGGTAATGTTCTCTGTGAATCGGTATGTGAAGGTAAGCATCCTTTAAATCCACTGTGGTCATGTACTGACCTCTTTGGATCATGGGTAAGATTGTCCGAATAGTTTCCATTTTGAACGATGGAACTCTTAGGAATTTGTTTAGGATCTTTAAATCCAATATTGGTCTGAAGGTTCCCTCTTTTTTGGGAACCACAAACAGATTTGAGTAAAACCCTTGTCCGTGTTCCGACCGCGGAACTGGGTGGATCACTCCCATTAGTAAAAGGTCTTGTACACAGCGTAGAAACGCCTCTTTCTTTATCTGGTTTGTTGACAACCTTGAAAGGTGAAATCTCCCTTGTGGAGGAGAAGCTTTGAAGTCCAGAAGATATCCCTGAGATATGATCTCCAACGCCCAGGGATCCTGGACATCTCTTGCCCAAGCCTGGGCGAAGAGAGAGAGTCTGCCCCCCACTAGATCCGTTTCCGGATCGGGGGCCCTCACTTCATGCTGTCTTAGGGGCAGCAGCAGGTTTTCTGGCCTGCTTGCCCTTGTTCCAGGCCTGGTTAGGTTTCCAGCCTTGTCTGTAGCGAGCAACAGCTCCTTCCTGTTTTGGAGCAGAGGAAGTTGATGCTGCTCCTGCCTTGAAGTTACGAAAGGCACGAAAATTAGACTGTCTAGCCCTGGGTTTGGCTCTGTCTTGAGGCAGGGCATGGCCTTTACCTCCCGTAATATCAGCGATAATTTCTTTCAAACCGGGCCCGAATAAAGTCTGCCCCTTGAAAGGTATGTTAAGTAATTTCGATTTAGAAGTTACATCAGCTGACCAGGATTTTAGCCACAGCGCTCTGCGTGCCTGAATGGCGAATCCGGAATTCTTAGCCGTAAGTTTAGTTAAATGTACTACGGCATCAGAAATAAATGAATTAGCTAGCTTAAGGGTTTTAAGCTTGTGTGAAATCTCATCTAATGTCGCTGAGTCAAGGGTCTCTTCCAGAGACTCAAACCAAAATGCTGCCGCAGCTGTGACAGGCGCAATGCATGCAAGGGGTTGTAATATAAAACCTTGTTGAACAAACATTTTCTTAAGGTAACCCTCTAACTTTTTATCCATTGGATCTGAAAAGGCACAGCTATCCTCCACCGGGATAGTGGTACGCTTAGCTAAAGTAGAAACTGCTCCCTCCACCTTAGGGACCGTTTGCCATAAGTCCCGTGTGGTGGCGTCTATTGGAAACATTTTTCTGAATATAGGAGGGGATGAGAAAGGCACACCGGGTCTATCCCACTCCTTAGTAATAATTTCAGTAAGTCTCTTAGGTATAGGAAAAACGTCAGTACTCGTCGGTACCGCAAAATATTTATCCAACCTACACATTTTCTCTGGGATTGCAACTGTGTTACAATCATTCAGAGCCGCTAACACCTCCCCCAGTAATACACGGAGGTTTTCCAGCTTAAACTTAAAATTTGAAATGTCTGAATCCAGTTTATTTGGATCAGATCCGTCACCCGCAGAATGAAGCTCTCCGTCCTCATGCTCTGCAAATTGTGACGCAGTATCAGACATGGCCCTAGCATTATCAGTATACTCTGTTCTCATCCCAGAGTGATCTCGTTTACCTCTAAGTTCTGGCAATTTAGACAAAACTTCAGTCATAACATTAGCCATGTCTTGTAGAGTGATTTGTAATGGCCGCCCTGATGTACTTGGCGTTACAATATCACGCACCTCCTGAGCGGGAGATGCAGGTACTGACACGTGAGGCAAGTTAGTCGGCATAACTTCCCCCTCGTTGTCTGGTGAATGTTGCTTAACATGTACAGGTTGACTTTTATTTAAAGTAGCATCAATGCAATTAGTACATAAATTTCTATTGGGCTCCACCTTGGCTTTTGAACATATTGCACAAAGAGATTCCTCTGTGTCAGACATGTTTAAACAAACTAGCAATTAGACTAGCAAGCTTGGAAATACTTTTCAACTAAATTTACAAGCAATATGTAAAAACGTTACTGTGCCTTTAAGAAGCACACAAAAACTGTCACAGTTGAATAACAATGAACCGGATTAGTTATAGAAACCAAATTTAGCAAAGGATTGCACTCATTAGCAATGGATGATTAACCCTTAATATCAGAAAAAAACGGATAACAATTGAAAATATAAGCGTTTTTATCACAGTCAAAGCACAGTCTCACAGATCTGCTGTGAGTGATTACCTCCCTCAAAACTAGTTTTGAAGACCCCTGAGCTCTGTGGAGACGTCCTGGATCATGCAGGGAGAAAAAGGCAGACTGTGACTGAATTTCTGATGCGTAGTAAAAGCGCCAAAATAGGCCCCTCCCACTCACACTACAACAGTGAGGGAAGCTCAGTAAACTGTTTTAATTTAAAACAAACGACAGCCATGTGGAAAATAAAGCCCAAAACAATTTTTCACCAAGTACCTCAGATAATTAAACGATTTAACATGCCAGTAAACGTTTAAAATCTAATATATGAAATGTCATTAAAAAGCCTGCTGCTAGTCGCTCACACTGCAAGTTAGGCTAAAAGTTATATGCATACAGTATTTTCCCAGTGAAGTGCCATTCCCCAGAAATACTTAAGTGTAAACATATATACATATCAGCCTGATACCAGTTGCTACTACTGCATTTAAGGCTGTACTTACATTATATCGGTATTAGCAGTATTTTCTCAGTCAATTCCATTCCTTAGAAAATAATATACTGCAACATACCTCTTTGCAGGTGAACCTGCCCGCTGTCCCCTGATCTGAAGTTACCTTACTCCTCAGAATGGCCGAGAACAGCAAACGGATCTTAGTTACGTCCGCTAAGATCATACACAAAAACTCAGGTAGATTCTTCTTCAAATTCTGCCTGAGAAGGAAACAACACACTCCGGTGCCGTTTAAAATAACAAACTTTTGATTGAAGATATAAAAAACTAAGTTTAATCACCACAGTCCTCTCACACATCCTATCTATTAGTTGGGTGCAAGAGAATGACTGGGTGTGACGTAGAGGGGAGGAGCTATATAGCAGCTCTGCTTGGGTGATCCTCTTGCACTTCCTGTTGGGGAGGAGTTAATATCCCATAAGTAATGATGACCCGTGGACTGACTACACTTAACAGGAGAAAAATGCGTCCTCACATTTCTCCTGAATCTGCTACCCTCTAACTTAAGATTGTGACCCCTTGTTTTGGCATTTGATTTTCAGCTTCCACTTTATTAGGTTCTTTCATATATTTGAAAGTTTCTATCATGTCACCTCTTTCCCTTCTCTCCTCTAAACTATACATATTTCCGTCATAGAGTCTTTCTTTGTACGTTTTATAGTTTAGACCGTGTACCACTTTAGTAGCCCTTCTTTGGACAATTTCTAGTTTATTTATATCTTTCTGAAGATACTGTATGGTCTCCAGAACTGTACACTGTATTCCAGATGTGGCCTAATTAATGATCTGTAAAGTGACATAAGAACCTTGCTATTACTGCTACTAATAACTCTCTGAATGTAACCAAGTATTTGACTGGCCTTACTGGCCATCACCAAGTCCCGTTCCTCTTTAGTTACAGTCAGTACCATTGAGACTATAATTGGCCTTTGGGTTTTTGCATCCTATATGTATTTTGCTCTTGGTAATATTAAACTTCAGATCCCATTTATTTGCCCAGTTCTCTAGTTTTTTAATATCACTGTTCATTTGATCAACCTCTACTGGAACATAACTCTGTTACAAATTCTTGTAGCATCTACTCTAAGGCAATACATATTGTGATTAAGTTTGTTGTGTGGGACAGTGTCAAATGCTTTGCAAATGTCTAAATATGCAGAGCCGAACCTAGCCATTGCAGGGCCTAAAGCAGGATAGCAAAACTGGGCCCCTTGTCTACCCGCCCCCACAGTTTTTAAAATTAAAAAAACGGGAGAAAGACAATCTAATGTGACAGTATAAACCAATTTTAATATAACTGCATGTTATATACACTACTATTAAGCAGAATATGCACAGATACTGATATGAAAATCCAATATAAAGCATTTTGAAACCTTACTAAGAAGCTCCCAGTTTAGCACTGTTGATGAGGTTAGGCTGGGTCACCCTATTAAAGGGGCTGGGAAAGCAGAAACAGTCAGACCCCCCCCCCCCTCCTGCATATGAAAAGACCCATTACACAACCAGGAGTCTGTAGACATCAGTATACATCTAAAACATTGGGGCTTGATTGGGAGAATGAAAATCAGCACAATGTTATTTAAAAATAGGCAAAACTATACATTTTTACAAAAAATCTCCCAGATTAGATATATAAATTGATCATCTACAAAACATGTATGCAAAGAAAAATCTAGTGTACAATGTCCCTTTAAGGTAATGCACAACGTTATTTAAAAAAAAAATACAAATACACAAATGTGGAGCACTATAAGAATCTATATATTGCACTATACCATTTGTACTATTGGAACACCAATATTTCTGTATATAATGAAGAATGATGCCGACAATTAGGGATAGTTGAGTTGAACTGGCCTTATTTGTATGTGTTTTTCTTATGATGATAACAAAGACATTACAGTGACCCAAACCTCAAGTTGCATCCCTAATAGACAGTCATACATACCATGTTAGAGAGGCCATGATAACTTTTTGATCAAAAAGATGCAAAGATACAAATAAAGCTTATACAATTACAAGCATATAGAATAAACTTCTAAGCATTTTAATATTTAGGTTACATGACAAACTTCAGTTCGATAATACATTTTAATGGAACCTTAATTAGCACAAGGGACTACTCTTGGAGAATAAAATAGATAGATAAAGATAATGGTTTGAAGACTACCTGACAGTCAAAATGTAGGAGCAGGAGACCATAAATCTATGAGCAAGGTATTTTTGCAAATTTTAAAGTTGTATTATATATAAGAAACCAAAATGCATTATCAATACAGGAACAAGCCATCAGCGCAAAAACCTATAAATACTGGACTAATTATTTAGAGTGTTCCTGCTGATATACAATTGTTTAAGATACAGATAGAGGAAAAAGTGAATTTACCTCAAATTATGCACCATCCTAATGAAGCATCATATTGTATGCAAGCAAACTGTGCAAAATCTATTTCTTTTTTATGCACAGCTTGATAAAAAATACATTTTGCAGAATTTCAAGAATTCTGTTCATACATCACTCAGCATAATGCAAGAATTTATAATAAATTAGCATTTATCTTATTATTACTACTAGCTAGGTCACACACAGCCAACTCTTTACCCTCTCAGCTCTCCTCTTGCTCACAAAGCCCTCTTCTAACCTTCTGAACCCCCCTCACAACCAAGCAGCTTGTGTTAGCTACCTTCCACAATCCCATTCTCACCCTCACAGCCCCACTTCACACACAGCCCCCTCCTGACACTCTCAGCCCTTCGCTCCCTCCCACACAGCCCCCCTCTCCATCACACTCAGCCTTCTTCTCCTTCACACACAACCCCCCTCTCCCTCACACACAGCCCCCTTCTCACTCTCTCAGACCCCCTCTCCCTCACACACAGCCTCCTCCTCACTATCAGCCCCCTCCTGACTCTCTCAGACCCCCTCTCTCCCTCGAATCACACAGGCCCCTCCTGACTCTCTCAGACCCCCTCTCTCCCTCGAATCACACAGGCCCCTCCTGACTCTCTCAGACCCCTCTCTCCCTCACATTTTTTAAAGATAGTCAGCTTGGCGGTGAAGCCTCAGCAGTGATAGTAGACACCATGATCTTACCATTGATAAGCCATCTTACTACCAGGCACTCAGTTCAGGGCCTTAGTCAAAGTCACTTTACAAAATATGCCATAAAAGCCCTTCCCATGTCAATCCATCATGATTTCATAATTGGGAAAAACTAGTAAAATCCTTCAAATTACATAAATATAAATATAATAATATAACAAAATGTCTAGTTTTAATATGTATTGCACTCGAATAGCTCTTTAAATATATATCTTCAAAGTTACAGAGGTCAGAAAAGTTGTATGCAGAGACATAATCCATTTATTTGAATTCCCCACCACTGTGGTAGTAGACCATGTGTATGGGCTTTCTCCTCTTAAGCATGTTATGGTAATATTCCAAAAAGACTCTGCTCAGCAAATGGGGGTTCATATGTCCTATCTATATTTTTGCAAAATTGGCAGCAGGTATTATGTGTAATAGACATTTTGCACTAAAGCTGTTCTTGTTTAAAATACTTTTTTATTTTTTATAAACATGTATATAACTATATAATAAACATTTAGTGCCAATTTTAAAGAGAACAAAATGTATGCTTACCTTATAAATGTATTTATTTCCAGGCATTACTAAAGGGATATTTACTCTTGGCCAGCAGGAGGAGGCAGGGTATAGAGGTGCCTGAGGTTTGTACAAAAAAACTGTCGTCTGAATTTAAACAAGGGCGGGTCGTAGAATCTCCATGCCTGGAAAGAAATACGTTTATCAGGTAAGCCTACATTTTGTTTTCTTTCCTATGGCATGGAGAGTCCACGAATCATTCCAATTACTAGTGGGAACCAATAGCCAAGCTAGAGGACACAGAATGAAAGGGAGGGAGAACAAGACAGGCGGACCTAAACCAAACGCACCACCGCTTGAAGAACTTTTCTCCCAAAAGAAGACTCAGCCGAGGCAAAAGTATCAAATTTGTAGAATTTGGAAAAGGTATGTATGGAGGACCATGTGGCCGCCTTGCAAATTTGCTCCACCGAAGCTTCATTTTTGAAAGCCAGGAAGATGAAACAGCTCTAGTGGAATGAGATGAAATTCTCTCAGGAGGCTGCTGTCCAGCTGTCTCATAAGCTAAACAGATAATACTTCTCAACCAGAAAGAAAGAGTGGTAGAAGTTGCCTTCTGACTCCTTCGCTTACCAGAGAAAACAACGAACAGGGCAGAAGTCTGTCGAAAATCTTTAGTTGCTTGGAGGTAAAATTTTAGAGCACGCACAACATCCAAGTTATGCAAAAGATGTTCCTTCTGAGAAGGTTTAGGACAAAAAAGAAGGAACAACAATTTCCTGATAAATATTGCGATCGAACACTACCTTAGGGAGAAACCCCGGCTTAGTATGGAGTACAGCCTTATCAGCATGAAAAATAAGGTAAAATAAGGTATACTATTTTGATAGGTGTATCTGTCACTGTCTAGTCTACTAATACAACTGAGGAAGTTGTCTATAGCAATCAGTGGGCAATAATATTGAAGTGTTTGTTCTTTATGTCTGTTTAAGTTGGAAATCTATATTTATGTAATTTTAAAGAAACTGCTGTTGTTAATAATAGCATAATGATGTATGTGCAATCTCATAGACAAAAGCTGTTTTATTACTGTAAAGCATAATAAATATGACCACCTTTCTTACACTTAATATATCTGAATAATAGAAATAATTATTTTTAAAATAAAAAAACACATTTCACATATTTCAAAGTGTAATAAACATATAACGAATAAAGAAAAGAAGGTTGAGAATATAAATACGAGTTAAATTTGACTATCTAAACAGTAAGCAAACTAACATCCTTAAATTTGTACAATAGTGGTCGTTTGTGGATAGACAGTTACATTTTTGAGAAAGTGAAGCAATTGTCACATGGATATATTTGTGCTGCAACAAACTGACGGCTAGATTACGAGTTTTGCGTTATGGCTCATAACGCTGCTTTTTCACTACCGCTGCTATTATGAGTGTTGTAGGTATAGCTGTATTGCACACTTTTTTGGCCGTAACGCAATGTAAGTACAGCACCTTTTTCAATGGGACTTCCATAGCGCCGGTATTACGAGTTTTGCCTGTCCGGCCAAAAAGTGAGCGGTACAGCCTATACCGTCAAGATTCATACCGCCATCTAAAGTCAGTAGTTATGAGTTTTACGCTACAAAGCTGTAGCATAAAACTCATACCTAAAGTGTTACAAAGTACACTGACACCCATAAACATAAACTACCTATTAACCCCTAAACCGAGGCCCTCCCACATCGCAAATACTAAAATAAAATTTTTAACCCCTAATCTGTTGCTCCGGACATTGCCGCCACTATACTAAAGTTATTAACCCCTAAATCTAACCCTAACGTAACCCTATCCCCCACTAACTTTAACCTAATTAAAATAATTCAAAATGAGGGGCGGAGTCTAGCGGCGGAAGAGAATGGTCGCCTTCTAACAGAGCTCCGCTATAGTGAGCCTGAACGGCATTCTATATCACGGCAAAGTGACCAAAATCGGATCCCTGTGTGAAGGGACACAGAGGGGAAGCCTTAAAGCTGAGATTGGCACATATATAAGATGCTCCCGTAAAACCATTACTGGTCGAAACTGAGGAGACAGTTGGAGCTGGATCGGAGCGGTGGCCATCTTTAACTCCACGAGGTAAAGCCCGCAGTTACACCTACATTCTCTCTGCCGCAACATGGTGACTCTGGCTGCACAGCAGATAATCCTCTCGGGGCAACTACACAGAAATGATTAAAGCCTACACATACTGAGATGCCCAGAGTACAGATACCGGACTGGGTTATGTATGTACCTATTACTAGATACCATCATTAAGGTAGTACAAGCAAGGAGACTTTGTAATACTGATTGAGCCATGGCGACTAACCCTAGAGACCTGATCTCTGCGCTGATAGACCGAATAGACTCTCACACAGTAATGCTCATTACAGAAATCAGGCTCGCATTCTCCCCTACTTCTGTGAGGGGTTCCATAGCTATACCTAATGCCTGCTTAAGCACCTCGACGCAGTGCGCCAAACAGATACACCCGAACTGGGATCATTCAACCTCAAAAGAAGGTAACAAACCGGGTGCTGAATCTTCTTCACTGCAAGGGACTGAGACACCTTGTCCCAATAAACCAGGGACCTGCACTACCTTTATAAAACACACCATACTGCCGGAAGATTTTAAACTGCTCAGCGGCAAGTGTGAAGCCATAGTCCTACCTATCAGAGGGCGTATCAGCAGTTCCCACTCGCCGGTGCTTACACAGCATTCCCTCCACTCGATGCACTTAGGCAATTTCAGCCAAGCAATGAAAGTCACTGGACTTGACTGGAGAAGATGGCTCCGTTTAAGGCTAATAGAAAGAATACTGCTGTGGGACCCTGGGGGATGAATTTTGATCCCACGCAATACCGGCCCAGAATTCGAATAGGCTGACTTCTAGTTTGTACTTGATTAGCTACCCCAGTACACATAAATAATCTCTAGCGGAGGTTAACGTGAGATTAAGACTATTCTAATACTTGGACATTAATGTAATGCTTAGTCTCTCGTGTCTCAAGTATATACAACAGATTTGGAAGACTGAGACATAGTGTTACAGTACCTAGTTGTTTTCTATGTTGCACTATATATTCAAAATGTTTATTTTTAGTTATGTGATCTCCTATAGCACTTGGCTTAAACCTGGTGTACACCTATACCTGTTCAGACTAGATTCATAGACCACCACATTTCTTAGCTTTTTGTTTCATCTTTGATGGTTAACATATTATTTAGTGCTCTACATACGGTATTTACACCGATTATTACACACACGTGAGTTCCCAGCAACCTTTCAGAAAGTAATTGTTTTCCTTAAACTATATTTTGAGCTCTCTCTACTCTACTCCTAAGCCTAATCTGACTAAGGTAATGTTTAGTTTAGAACCTAAGCTAAGAGTCAGTATAATATGGCTAGACAACAGCAAGTAACTTAAGTATTCAGGAGTACATGGTTTGTGACAACAAGGAACTCGCTTTTCACCCTTACCTTTTTATTGTTGTACTATTAGGAATGACCATTCCATTTAGAACAGGTTCTAATATTCTCATATATTGCATTAGCTTATAGATTGGCTGAGGTAAGTGTATATCTATTGTACAGTCAGAGGTAAATGATAGGAACAGTCATTATGCATTCTACAAGTCGTATGTCTGCTATCTATGTTTTAGAGATACAAGTTTATTAGCCGATATGGTTCATGTTATGTATACTACATTTACTCTGTATACAGGGATCTCATAGATATATAAGAATTCCTCAGCTTACAATATCTCTTACGTATGGTTAGATATCTTATGCTTTAGTCATAGACTTATCTGGGGCCGTTACTGGGAGGTCCCTAGCTCCTTTTCACCATTAGTTATTTTGGATGCCCAAGTGTGCTCCCCTATACTCCCCCAGAATCTTCCAAGTCTCGAGGTAACAAGGTACTATTATATATTTCATGCTTAGTTCCCTGTTTTCTTTATAAACGTACAGAATAATGCGCTATCCTAGATTTCCCTACTACCCTAGTTTAATGTTGGGTGAACGTACTATGTAAGAATCTTCTCTACTTACCAAAAAAGCTTTTATAATGCCATCAAAGGGTTAGTATATCTCAACTATTACTTGTTAATAATCTATATGTGTATATATAGACAGCCATCATGAAAGTGATTGTTCTCTAGACATAAGATGTTTGTATTGCTACTCAGATGTACATATATTGAATCTCTACCCTTCCCAACTACTTAAGCATCACATACTATTTACTATACATCTTGATTGGCTTTGGCTGCAGCTATTGTAACTAATCCTAGTAAAACCTGTAAAATATAGGTCAAATAGCTTAAATGTAGGTCTCCCGGATCAATCGGGATGTATTTATGCCTAAAGCCACCGCTTCATTTAACGCCTAACTCGGAGAAAATTCTACATACCCTTAATATGCTTCCACTAATACCACAAGGTACTAATGCGATAGGTATTTCATAAGCTACTATGCCTCTTTGCAGGCTATGATTTATATTGCATGTATAATAGGTTCTCATATGACCAAACTTATATTACCACTATTGCATGTATGATGCCTAACATTCTTTATAACTTATCCTACCTTGTACATACAGAGACACTCCCTTATAGTACCATCATGGTTATAACTATACTTATTGGCCTATACAGAGGTTATAACTGATTTATATGCCTGTAGAGAACCCTATATATTACTATCCTGGTTTAACTACATACTACAATACCTAGTTCCCGCTAACTTAAGATTAATACATTTTATCCCGCCATGTCCCTTAAATTACCTTTGTATTGATGGCTCCGCCCCTCCGCCCTTTCCCTCATTTACAGAGCGGTGCTTACCCGCTGAAATTCCCCCCCCCCCTCATTATATACTTATTCCTACTCTTCCTGAAGCTCCTAAAGAGCTACCCATCTGATCAACAGCTATCTGTTATATTTCTGGCTCATTTGGCCTAAAACTGTGTTTTCAACTGATCAGTCATTTATGCTATCCTACTGCAAAATTGAGGTTTCATCAGCCTACCAACAATGTATTTTATAACTGCCAAAATGTTTTGCTCAATTTTGTTTATATTTTTGCTGTGTTGTCAACAGGCGTACACCTAACATTACACTAAAATTAAATAAATTACATTAACTAAATACAATTAACTAAATTACAAAAAAAATAAACGCTAAATTACATCAGCCTATAGGATTTCTTACCCTTTAATTCCGATTGGCTGATAGAATTCTATCAGCCAATCGGAATTCAGGGAACCTTCAGTGTACGTCTGGGATCGTATGAAGAGGATGCTCCGCGCCGGATGTCTTGAAGATGGAGCCGCTCCGCGTCGGAAGGATGAAGATAGAGGATGCCGTTTGGAAGAAGACTTCTGCCCGTCTGGAGGACGACTTCTTGCCGCTTGGATGAAGATTCTCCCGGCGTCGTTGAGGACTTCTGCCCGCTTGGATGAAGACTTCTCCCGGCTGGATGAGGATGGATGTCTGGTCTTTAAAAACTGTAAGCTGATCTTCGGGGGTTAGTGTTAGGTTTTATTAAGGGTTTATTGGGTGGGTTTTATTTTTAGATTAGGGACTTTGGGTAATGGAAAAGAGCTAAATGCCATTTTAAGGGCAATGCCCATCCAAATGCCCTTTTCAGGGCAATGGGGAGCTTAGGTTTATTTAGATCTTTTTTATTTTGTGTAATTTAGTGTTTATTTTTTTTGTAATTTAGTTAATTGTATTTAATGTTAGGTTTAACTGTAAGACAGGTTAGGTTTTATTTGAGAGGTAAATTTGTATTTATTTTTACTAGGTAGTTAGTAAATAGTTAATAACTATTTACTAACTAGTCTACCTAGTTAAAATAAATACAAACTTAGCTGTGAAATAAAAATAAAACCTGAGATAGCTACAATGTAACTATTAGTTATATTGTAGCTAGCTTAGGGTTTATTTTACAGGTAAGTATTTAGTCTTAAATAGGTATTATTTAGGTAATAATAGTAATTTTTATTTAGATTTATTTTAATTATATTAAAGTTAGGGGGGTTAGGGTTAGACTTAGGGTTAGGTTTAGGGGTTAATATATTTATTTAGTGTTAGTGATGTGGGAGGCCAGAGGTCTAGGGGTTAATAACTTTCGTATAGTGGTGGCGGTGATGTTGGGGGCGGCAGATTAGGGGTTAATAAATGTATGTAGGTGGCGGCAACATTGGGGACGGCAGATTAGGGGTTAATAAGTGTAATGTAGGTGTCGGCGATGTCGGGGCAGCAGATTAGGGGTGTTTAGACTCTGGGTTTATGTTAGGGTGTTAGGTGTAAACATAACTTTTGTTTCCCCATAGAGATAAATGGGGCTGCATTATGGAGCTTTACACTCCATTATTGCAGGTGTTAGGCTTTTTTTTAGCCGGCTCTCCCCATTGATGTCTATGGGGAAAATCGTGCACGAGCACGTCAAACCAGCGCTGGAATTTGTGTGCGGTATGGAGCTCAATGCAGCCATATCGCTGGGTTTTCGCAAACCTGTAATAGCAGCGCTATTAAAGGTGAGTGGTGGAATCAGCCAATCAGATTCAAGTTCAATCCGATTGGCTGATCCAATCAGCCAATCAGATTGAGCTCGCATTCTATTGGCTGATGATCGGAACAGCCAATCAGAATTTTCCTACCTTAATCCTATCAGCCAATCAGCCTATCAGCTAACAATAGCCCTTAAAAGGGCCTTTTGCGGGGCATTGTCCCAAAGAAATCCGCTCTTTTACCTGTAAAAAAAATACAAACACCCCCCAACAGTAAAAACCACCAATTAGTGTAAGATTAGGGGTGTTTAGACTCGGGGTTCATGTTAGGGTGTTAGGTGTAAACATAAATTTTGTTTCCCCATAGGAATCAATGGGGCTGCATTATGAAACTTTACGCTGCTTTTTTGCAGGTGTTAGGCTTTTTTTCAGCCGGCTCTCCCCATTGATGTCTATGGGGAAATCGTGCACAAGCGCGTAAAACCAGCTCACCGCAGCTTTCAGCAGCGCTGTTATTGGAGTGCGGTATGGAGCACAATTTTGCTCTACGCTCACTTTTTACCTAAAAACGCTGGGTTTATGAAAACCTGTAATACCAGCGCTGTAGGGAAGTGAGCGGTGACAATAACGTGCAAGTTAGCACCGCACCCCTCATAACGCAAAACTCGTAATCTAGCCGTGTGATTGTCTTTCTCTTTACTAAGTCATTTATTCTCTGTAACATGATAACAATTATTAAATTAATATGGCCTCAAAATATCTACAATAGCAAATTTGTCAAATCCACACCGTTGTAAGAAGTATTTTGGGTTATATTAAAACATCTTGATGAAAAATGCAACACAAATACACAAAATTAATAAATCCAATTACATGTTTTTTTTTTCTTATTGCAATATTTTTTAATATAGTATTACATTTTTATGTGCTAAACTTTGTGCTTGCTTCTTCACTCATAAAGAATTTAGGAAACGTTCATTATTTCTTATGGAGGATTTTATTTCACACTATAATATTTGACAAAGATTATTTTATTTCTATGCATATAAATTAAATGTTATACAAATATTTACATATTTTTGCACACAAATATCACTATAAATTACTCAAGTTAAATGAGTCAGTCTTCTAAATGAATCTTAGATAGATAGAGAGATAGATAGATAGATAGATGATGCAAAGATTTAGCTTCAGGTGAAAATAAAAATGAACGCATATCAAAAAAAGTAAATTAATAAAAATTCCAGGTTCAATTATTTTCTAACTTTCATTGTAAAAAAAAAAAAAACTGGAAAAAAAAACCTTGAAATGAATCTCCAAGTTCATTGATATGCAAAAGATTTGCAGAACACAAGGAGATCTTGAGGGCAAAATTATGTAATAATTTACAATTGTTTTGTTTGATAAATCAGTGAGGAATACATTAAGTTATTGTATTGTTTTTGAATAGCCTTGACAGTTTGCATTTACTCAGTTTGAAAGCCATATTTAGACCTTTACACAAACAAAACTGTGTGATGTGGGAACAATAGAAACGGAGGACTAAATTCAAAGTCACATAAATGGCCTTCTGTTAATTAAAAATACATAAAAGTGCAAAAAATAAATGCTTTAAAGTGTTAGTGTCTTTTATTATGGCACTATTTCCTTATGTAACTATGAGTGCAACTCTTGTAAATAGGATTAAATACACAGTTAAAGACAGCTCCTGAGCAGCAATGCACTTCTGGGACATAGATGAACACATCTGGTGAGCCAATGACAAGAGGTATATGTGAGTAGTCATTAATTGACAGCTAGTTCCAAGTAGTGCATTGTTGCTGCTGACCATATTTAGGTATGCTTTTCCATAAAGGATAGCAAGAAATTTAGTTAAATGTGATAATAGAAGTATAATGAAAAGTATATTAAAATTACATCTTCTGTCTGAATCATGGAAGATTAATTTTGTCCTCCATGCCCCTGTAAACTTTGTCACATGGGTTATAGCTGTATTTTCTATTTAAAACCCATCCAACCCATTCACCAACCCCAAGATATCCAACTCAATATGATTATTCCTATAAGTAAAAAGCGTTTTTCATTTATGTTTTCAAATATTTGTTTTCAAATTCTTTCCTGGGCTTGTTAAAGGTAGTAGTTGTACTTGAATAGTGACAGTAAAAGGAGATATGCATTCACTTATTGCATTCAAGGGACGTGAAACCAACATTTTCTTTCTTAATTCAGATAGCGAACTCAATTTAAAAAAAAACTTTCCAATTAACTTCTATTGTCAAATTTTCATTCTCTTCCTATTCTTTGTTAAAAAGATATCTAGATAGGTAGCGTGCACATGCCAGTGTGGTGTCATAAAACCAGATGATTTATCCCTAGAGTGTTCAAGTAGTTAATTCTTAAATTTCTGTCCCTTTAATAGTAGCTTTTTTGGGGCCATTTAGGTTCAGCTATACTTTTAAAACTCTGCATCTACAATTTTTATTGACCTCTGTCATCATTACATTTCTCACCATCTAACAACAAGCTTAATGCCTCATTTAGTGCATTTGCATTATATGACAGTTCTTTTGATTTATTGAATACTTAGCTCTGGATTTCTAAAAAAAAAATAAAAAAAAATTGAAAGCCAAAAGAGATATTAGTTTTTTTTTTATCAAGCTGTCAACTATGTTGCATTCGCTGTTGTAAATACGCTCGCCTAACATCGCCAAACATCGAGGCCGCTGATCTGAATACGATCTCCATATTTATAAAAAAAAGCCATCAAAAACACGCACACCAAGTACCGGGCGATGAGTATCTGACTGTTGTTAAAGGGACACTGTACCCAAATTTTTTCTTTTGTGATTCAGATTGAGCATGAAATTTTAAGCAATTTTCTAATTTATTCCTATTATCAAATTTTCTTCATTCTCTTGGTATCTTTATTTGAAATGCAAGAATGTAAGTATAGATGCCGGCCCATTTTTGGTGACCAACCTGGGTTGTCCTTGCTGATTGGTGGATAAATTCATCCACCAATAAAAAAGTGCTGTCCAGAGTCCTGAAACCAAAAAAAAGCTTAAATGCCTTCTTTCTCAAATAATGATAGCAAGAGAACGAAGAAAAATTGATAATAGGAGTAAATTAGAAAGCTGCTTAAAATTTCTGAATTACAAAATAAAAAATTGGGTACAGTGTCCCTTTAACTAACAGTCATCGATGACACTGCTATTCGTGTTTTTCCCAACTTTATTTATACCAACTAAACTGCTTCAAAGTACACTAACACCCATAAACTACCTATTAACCCTTAAACCGCCGCACTCCCGCATCGCTGCCACTATAATAAACCTAATAACCTCTGATCTGCCGCTCCCGACATTGCCGCCAATAATAAAAAATATTAACCCCTATTCCGCCGCTTCCCGTTATCGCCGCCACTAAAGAAACGTATTAACCCCTAAACCGTCAGCCCCCCACATCGCAAAAACCTAAATTAAGCTATTAACCCCTAAACCTAACAACCCCCTAACTTTAAATGAAAATTACAAGATCCCTAACTTAATATAAATTCAAACTTACCTGTAGAATTAAAATAAACTATTTTTAAACTATTAATTAACCTACCCTAACTATTATACTAAATTTAAATTAAACTACCAATTAAGGGGGGGGGCAGAGCTAACCGGCAACTAAGATGGTCGCACGACATGGGAGCTCTGCAACATAATCAACCAAAAATACCTTTTTTAGTGTCTGTAAATCACAATTCATACATGTGATGAAATAGATATTGCCTGGTGTGGACTTATATGTTCTGGGAAGAGTCTATCAAATTGGATGATCCATGCTGAGCTAGAAACCTACATCGTAATAGACCGCAACACGCGGGAAGATAACACCATCATTTACTTCCAGCACATTCAGAGTAGAGATCGACTGCGGTGTGTATATATACCTGACATCCAAGACTCAGTTAATCATCTGGCTACACGAAGGGCTATACTACATGGTATGAAAACATCCTGAAACTCAGGTACCTGCTCACAATTTAAAAAGTGTGCATTAACTGCCATGCTGGGTACACAAACGGCTCAAGATCTTTATTGCATCTAGTAACTCCTTAAGGAATGTATAAACTTACAACATTGCACATGCAATTTACATGCCATAATATAGATCAAGCAGACCGAAGTAGTTAATATATAGAGGGCCCTGGTGTCATATTCCATAACGATCTGGCAAGGCCGGCTATATGTGCTTCTAAGACTGCCGCTTATATAATTAATTCTTCTCATGATAATTGCTGAAAAATTACAACATGACATCCATTACATTTTTTATTAGGGAAGTAAGTCTCCTAGATGAGCATCGTGGAAAATTTGAATTGGCACTTAAGATGACGTTCCAACCTGCTAACGCAGGTCTATCAGAGCAAGATCCCTCTATTTCTACCTCCATAGAGGACTTCAAAAGTGGTGGCGTTCTGGGGCTTTAACATTCACTACCTACCTCTTGTGATCCACGGAGGACTAAAGAAACAGATTTAATGGAGACAGCAGGCTGAATTATTAGGTCGGATGCCGGCATAACGCAGGGCAAGGAGGAACATTTAATCACCACACTTTCTCGATGGAGTAGTTTGCATTACCCAAATGGTGGACTTCATCAGTGGGTTGCTTGTGGCCAAGAGAAACCCTAAGACAACAACAAAGGATTTTAAAGTCTCAGAATCATTAGTGAGGAGGGTTGCTTTATTGCCTTGGTTCATTTGCAACACAACTTGGAGATTGCTTTTCTTACTATATCTTAGCCTCTTTCACTCATTGCCCTCAGCGCAAGACGGCTCCAGGCAAGGCATTGGTTAGGTTTATCCTAAAGACTGTTTCTTCTCCCTCATTTGTTGAGCAAAATGATTGTTGTTATGTGTTTTAACTTACCCTGTTCTATGTTTCCAGAGGTTTTATGTAATGTTTTTACTGTTCTAATTAGAGACTTATTTGTTAGCAATCCTACATGTTATATTCCTTTTTGGTGCGGGCAAATGTTTATGATTATATTCTGGAATCATAGCTTGATTCTTATTCTACTTGTCTTACTTTGCTTACTAATCCTATTAGCATTCTGCACATACTTAGCTGAGTCTAAATGTTAAGGTGTAGGTATCATAATATGAGGAATGTTAATACAATAGCTATTTACACTACATACTGCTCATCTCACTTACTGAATATTCTTAATGTGTAGTGCCATATTTGGTAAACTAGTTTTTGTTTCAATAATCATGGGAGAGGATATATTTAGGACATTTTTATAAGCACAATGCAGGTTTTGGTATTCTATTGTTTTTCTATGACGGAGACTCTAACATTGTGCCTTCTCGTAGGCTTTATATGTTATAATATATGTTGAAGGATTTGGTTGTTCCTTTTAAATAAAATATGGTTAACTCTTTGTAGCAGTGGGTCCACACAAATAATATTCTTGATTAAGACAGAAAATAATATGCTACAATGGCATAGATAGTGCTTAAGTAAGTAGCCTGAAAGCTCTAACCAATCTCTTCCTTTGCAGCATTCTCTTAACCTTATTTCCACAGATGCAGTACACAAGAACCCAGTCGACCCTGTTATAGAGGGGACCGGTAAGAATGAAATTTCTTTTGCATCAGGTAACACGGCGGATTCAGGTAACACGTGGCGAAGCCCACAATTGTGTAATCATGCCAATTTTATGTGTGAGATGGTAAAAACTGCAGGGAGATATGTATTAGCTGAACTCCAGGATTCAGTTTCCAACCCTATCATGGGATTAATTGATTTGATACTGGGTCTCAGGCAACTATTTTATCCCACAGGTACTACACACAGCTAAATGAGCTAACACCCCACAAACCTAAAATAAAAGAATTTGATGGTTCACTAATAGGTGTTGGGGGTGACTCTCTAAAAGTCTATGGTATGGCATGGTTAAAACTTAAACTGGGGAACAGAGTCATAAGACACCCTGTCATTATAGTGGATCTGCCAACTGATCGTTTAATTATTGGTAGTGATCTCCTGAAGCGATTAAGCACCATAACTGATTGCATAAATAATGTAATTTGGTCACAAGTAAAACGGCCAATTAATTATGACCGGTCCGGTATATCTCGTGTGGTGGAAGAGAAGCCAGATGCTGTGGAGATTCATTTCAGTAATAACTCTGTACCTGAAATCACTATCTTACAAATAGATGATCAGACTCCTTTAAGTGGCTCTGATGGTAATACTTTAAAAATTTTGCTTGGAAAGATAGCGAATATTTCCTTAGACGGCGATGTATTAACCATATCTCTCCACAAGGGGGATCATAGAATCCCTGAGGGAGGGGGCCACGCTCAATACCTCACAGGAATTGAGAGAGTTAAAGAGGATCTATTTATCCCTATACAAGTGCATGGCCTTGGTACAACAAAATATGCCAAATTGAACTTGAAACAGGAGGCTAGCTATATAAGCGAAGGCTTGTTAGCACAGATAGCTGAACCTAAAGTGATTAAATATCTTTCTCCCCAAGACCACTGTATCCACGGCCTGGATAACAGGTTTGAAAGCTATAACATCACAGCTAAGTGCTTATTATCTATCTCTATAGGTAATAAGTCAGTGAAGCACCTGTTTTTAGTTTTAAATACTCCCCATAATCAAATATACATTGGCAATGATATCTTACATAGATATGCCATACAAATAGATTTGATTAACTTTTGCCTCTGGAGCAGGTTAAAGGGGACCCTGAAGTATTTCAGGATGAAAGTGCAGCCCTGAAATCAAACCAGCAATTACCATATGCTGTAAATATGCAGGTGCCTAACCATGTTATAATTCCTGCTGGGAATGATAAATTTATTTTACCCTTACAGGTAAAGAGAGGTCAAAAATTAAAAACTTCTGAAACACTAATTTGCCTCTCCCATAGAATACAAAATCTGGGTGTCACAATGACCTATACTCCTATGGTGAATATTGGAACTATTCCAATACATGTTATTGTGCATAACATGACCCCACAGGATATAACATTATCCAAGGGAACTACCATAGGATATGCGCTGGAATCAAGTTATTACACTTTTGGATTCCAGAATAATTTAATTGGGCTAATACCTGAAGGATACTTAAAGGGACACTGTAAGTAAATATTTTCTATGCCTGTTACTAACAAACTACCCCAAATACACTTTTTATCAATAGCATTTCATTAAAATATCTCTACCGTATATCAGAAATCTTGTCTGCAAATTTAATTGTTTTCCAAACCCACTCCGTGGGTGTCCTTTGCTCTGTACCAATCCGTTTACAATACCTAGGTTTCAAAATGGCGCTTTAAAAAGTTTGTGCAACTTCGTCTTCAACAGGTCATATTGCGCATGTGCATTAGAGCCGCATTTAAACGCATACGTATTGGGAACGTATAGGTAGATAATGAGATGCAAATAAACACAATTTCATTGGTTTAAGTATTTTGAACACATAGTGCCAAAAATAGTGGGCAGGATAACGTGACATCATCGGCGAATAAAAGATATAACTTTTATAACGTTATGAAACTTTGTTTTGGAGTAGGTTTTAATTAATGTTTATTAACTTTAATATGTTAGTTGTTTGGCTTAAAAATTATAACAGAAAGTAATCCTTTAACTGAAGAACAATTAATAAAACAATCCTTTGCATCTATGCCAGAGGGTCTATTTACTATTCAGTCTATTTATCCCTTCAGCTCAGAGGAAGGCATCTGTAAAATTTAATCAACCGGTCAAACAGCATGAATACCCAAATACCCAGAGTCATGGGGGCAATGTAAATTTACAATCAAGGGGATCTCACCTCTAGATTAGAAGAAGCCTATGAAATCCTTTCCAGGATTTCAGCAAATAGTCGAAGAGCAAATATCCTTAGCTAATGGCTGTTCCAGCAATGATGAACGCCAACAGCTGCGAGAACTCCTGATGGAGTACAAGGATATTTTTGCTAGAGATTCTTATGACTGTGGTACTACAGACTTGCACATTGCAATAACACAAACAGATCCCAATGCACCACCTGTCTTTGTTAAACAATACAGACTTTCTTTAGCCTCATATGATTCTCTTGCAGAAATCATAAGGAACTTGGAAGAAAGGGGTATCATCCGACAGGTGCACAGCTCTTATAACAATCCTACTCTAGGTGTTCTTAAGCCCAATGGACAATGGCATTTGTGTGCTGACTTAATACAGCTAAACAAACAAATGTACATGTCTGGCTGGCCTGTGCCATATATTGACCAGTGCCTAGCGCAGATGCAGGGATCCAGAATATTCACTGCCATTGATTGTGCACAGGGATATTGGACCATAAAGGTACGTGAGGAGGACCAGTATAAGCTGGCATTCTCATTCCAAAAGGTCCAGTATGCAGTTCAGAGACTTCCTTTTGGATACATAAATTCTGGACATGAATTTGCTGTATTCATGCATAAGGCTATGCCTGATGCACTGGAAAGGGGGACCTTATCTTATATTGATGATGTGTTAATCAAAAGCACAGACTTTGAAAAACACATTGCAGAGCTTTAACATGTCCTCAGCCAACTTAAAAGGGCAGGTGTCAAATTATCCCTACAAAAAGCTCAATGGTGCCGCACTCGTGTAAACTTCTTGGGACATGAAGTTACTTCTGAAGGGCTAAATCCTCAGAAGAAAAAGGTGGAAGCTATAGTAAATTCTAACGAGGGTATGACAAGTTATTCACGCAAATTCATTGATAATTATGCAGAATTAGCTAAACCACTATTACTTCTTCTAAAGAAGGATGTGAAATGGCACTGGAGTGAGTCTCAAGAGACAGTCATCAGAGAGCTGAAGAGAAAACTCACTCAAGCACCTTGCTTAGCATACCCTGAAGGTGGTAAACCTTTCTTCTTAGAGACAGGTTACACAGATATAAGCCTGAGTGCTGTTTTATACCAAAAGCATGAAAATTTAGGCAAAGTCATTGCTTATGCGAGCAAAACTCTATCCACAGTAGAAATAAAATTTAGTGAATGCGAAAAAGCCCTCTTATCTACAGTATGGGCTCTGCAAAATTTCCGCAGCTTTATACAGGGTGAGAAAATTATTGTAGAGATGGCCCACCAGCCTTTGCTATATCTGCAAAGTGAGACAATAAGAGATGGGAATTTGTCTAATAGCTGCATAACAGCTTGGACTCTTTCCTTACAAGGCTGGCCTTTAGAAATTAGATACAAGCAGAATAAAAAGAATCCAGTCGCACAGGGGCTTGCTGAGCTCCATGACTATACTGCTTAGGATCCTGGGGAAGAATTATCAGAAGATGATTTCCTGGAGGAACAATTGCTTTCCCCATATAAAATATATAATAAGGACCATTGTCAGACATTACCTTGGGTATATGTTGATGGTTGTTCTTACCATGCCACTATTGATAATGATTGCAGACTAGTCGCTGGCATTGGTATAACTTGGGCAAATGGATTCACAAATATTTCTGTAGGTTTCAACATTGGACCAAGATCCAGTCAAGTTGCAGAACTAACTGCTGTTCTAAAAACCATTGAAATGGCTATTGAACATGGTATTCATGAATTTGTGATCATTACTGACTCAAATTACGTGCGTGACAGTTTTGTTGAATACCTGCCAACTTGGAGAAGGAAATACATGCAGAAAAGTAACAACAAACCAGTCAAGCATGGCAAGTTATTCTGCAAAATTGACAATCTAGTGATGTCAAATGGGTTAACCCTACACTGGAAGAAGACCAAGGGTCATTCCAGGGTTCTAGGTCCTGATAAGGAAGGCAATGATCTTGTGGATTCATTAACAAAACAAGGAACCATAACTGGAGAACTCCTTAATATCGACCACTTAATGGGTGCAATTCAGGTAGAAGCCATTACCAGAAACCAGGCTAAACAACAGAGTGAGCCTAATCTGGTACAATGGAGTCAGGATTCTCCTAGTGAGGACCTGATCACTAGTCAAAAAGAAGTCCCCATTGTAGGCATCTTCTATAAACACATAGAAGATCCTGAAAGCAACCCCATCTCAAAAGATGATTGTATTGGCAAGGAATGATCCATTTGTTAATGCCTGATGAAACGACCAGCTTATGGTCGAGAAACGCGTAGCAGTGTTTTTATGGATTAAAGATTTGATTGTTTTTTATCCTACGGAAGTTGTTTTTCTCTTCACCTGCCTTTTGGCATATTGGAAGGGCTCAAAGAATCTGATCCACAGTACAGCCCAAAAGACTACTCGCTACAGAAGTTTACCTGCCTTTGCCAAGGTTACAGCAGTACCACGCTTCCATCAGTGTGCTAACCACTGCAAGTGTTAGTCTGTCTGAGAGCACCGGTCACAGAATGGTGCATCTACATTTGGTAAGCCTTTGCAATTTGTTCATCTTGTTCCTGACCAGACGTATTCACACTATGTGGCGCCCTCTTTTCTATTCCTAATTTTACAGATTCTCCACACCGAGGACCAGAGGAGCTGCCGCCATTGATTTCCTCTCTGTTTGTTGCCATTTGGGCCAATATTCTCACATCCATCTGTACCTGATTGCTGATGGTTTGTGCACACACTTTGGTACATTTTAACCTAGCGCGCCCTTACCTGGGTTTCCCTTTTGGGGATCCACTTTGATACAGACACAATGTCTGAAAAACCACTGGATTTCTTTTTAGACGTAAACAGATTTGAAGAACCAGTTCTTAGCTGAACATTTTAAAAGTAAATAGTCTTATGCACATAGATGCTAAATTATCCCTGTTGTATAGAATCAACATTTGTGCTGGCTAGCAGAGACACATGTTTTGCATTATAACTTGTGAATTCATTTTGAATCACAACTTGGGTTTAAATCTCAAACATTAAATATATGCCTTAGACTGTATTAAATGTCTATATATGGATCTGGGGAAATGCAATTCAGATTGTCTATTTGTATAATGGTAACATATTAGATAAATGTATGCTTGAATTAAAAAAATGGCAATACAGTCAATTTTAAAATGTCCAATTTTAATAACCTATTTCTTTACATCTTTCAGGCATCTAAGAAGTACATATATAATTGGTATTTTAAACAATATCCTGTGTATTTTATACTCTCAAAGAGAGATATACAGATATGAAATATTAATCTGTATGGGATAGTAATCCAATATAGATATAATTATATGAAAACAACATATGTTTGCTGATCTCAAGGTATGTATTATTGGTGTGATCGCTAGAAACATGCTTATATTTAGTATTGGAGTAATCAGAAAAATAACATTATATTATCCCATCTATAATTAAAATTGTAAGTGATTAATGTAATAAGTTATAGTATGTTAAATAAACATTATATAGGGAGATATTTGGATTAGCAGTGTTAAAAAAAATGAAACTGTTTGTCTTGTCTGCTGCCCCTGATGGCCTAAATCCAGCATTACAGCCAAAAGGCATTTGGCTGTTAAAAATGAAATGTTCCAGATAACCAATCAATGCTCAGCTTCCGGAGGGCCAATCATCCTAATTCCACGATGATTAAAATAAAAAGTGGTGGGACTATATTGCAAAATATAGTCCCAAGCAAGAGAGAAAAGAGAACTATGTGCTGAATTTTGGACTGACTAAAACTGCTGCGATCCAGTCTATTATAAAGCAACCTGGGCATATCTTTTTATCCATCTTGCAAAAATTACCTCTTTCAATTTATGAGGCGAAATTGGATTGATTGGAGAAACTCTGGAAGTTAAAACATTAATTGTTTATGTTGGTAATGTATGACGGTTGTTTATCTTATAATATTTTAGACAAAGGTAATTGGTAAGACTATAGTCAAATTACAGTTAGTAATTTTAAAAGGGTATTTTGTATTTTAGCTTACATTCATAGTCCTGTATAGTCTTAACTAGTCACTCTTGTATGCTAAGTAATTAATTTATTTGCTAGATAAATATCCTTTGGGTTGCATATTTCTTAGTCAAGCCCATTATTGTAGTAAATCTCTCTGGTGTGTAATTTATCTCTGCAAATATATATATATATATATATATATATATATATATATATATATATTAGAATTTACTTTATTGCTGCTAAAGAATTTATTTAATCTAATAACTTAACATAGAAATTGACTGGTAAAGTGTATTGTTCTATTGATTTAACTAAGCACTGTTAAAGTTAGTGGCTCATATCTTGGTGTCTCATTGTGGTATTTTAATGAAATTCAACTGTGAATAAGGTTAATAAATATGGTACCTTTTGTGATCTTTACATAGCATATTATAACAGTTTAAACGTGTATAGTTTGATTCAGATCTGGGTTTTTACAAATATATTTCAATGTGTCTATATATTTTAACTAATATAAAGAATTTAGGAATTTACATTAATTTTATTGTTTGGTATATGCATGTTTATTGGGGGTTTATTTTAAAGAATAATTATTAAATATATTGTATTATAACCTGGCCAACTACTGACAACTCCTGAGCTGAGCAGCTTTCAGGGTGACTCCACCATTGGTCCTCTACCTTTTCCTCTAAGTGCCAGGTCTGATTTTCATGAGGAAGACTTTAAATATTTTGGTATTTTAAATATAGTGTATGTTAATATGTACCTTTTCTGATACCTTTACCACCCATTACCTTTTATTCTAGTTTTTAGATGTCCATGTCTAACACATAACTTGACATTTCCATTACTATGAATACTACCCAAATTTTATCTCTATTTATCCTTATAAAATTAGCACAAACACAATTGGAAAACAAGTAACAAGAAATAATTTACACAGAACACACAGTGCATATTCTGAGAAAGAAAATATTTTTTCTCCAATTTGTCCTCATTAAGATTATCACTATCATAATTGTAAACCAGCTTCACAATTAAAGGGAAAAAATGACTTTGCTTTAAAGGGATATTAAAAATTAGGTAATTAGGTAAATAATCCCTTTAGTTTAGCCTGCTCACAGAATCACAGATACACTCAACCTGCTACAGGGCATGCTAAAAATAATAAATCAGCAAAAAACACTAAATGAAAAAGGTTATGTATATAAAATGCATAATTAAATAATATTGCCTCTTTATAATGAGTTTATTAACACACAGTTTAATTTTTCAGCAGTATAGACTTGTGCCCAAATCAAATGCTTATATTATTTATAAGTGCTTGATATTATCTAAGGCAGTGATGGCCAACTTCTCTATAAACAAGTACACTTCTCTATATACAAGTCAATATTTTAGAGGCTTTAAGGGCCGCATACAAATGAATGGCTATAAAAACACACAATAATATACAATTGTACAACTTGTACAGCACACTGCTATTTATATTTATAGCATGATACCTTATTGCACCAAGCACTCTCCTTAAGTCCATGAATAACAAACACACTGATGCACTTAAAGGAACATAAAACCCAATTTTATTCTTTCATGATTCAGATAGAGCATGCAATTTTAAACAACATTCTAATTTGCGTCATTCTCTTGATATTCTTTGCTGAAAAGCATATCTAGATAGGCGCAGTAGCTGCTGATTGGGTGCTGCACATAGATGCCTCATGTGATTGGCTCACACATGTGCATTGCTATTTCTTCAACAAAGGATATCTAAAGACTGAAGCAAATGAGATAATAGATGTAAAATGTTGTTTAAAATTGTATTCTCTACCTGAATCCTTAAAGAAAAAAATTGGGTTTAGTGTCCCTTTAAAGTTAACCATACATCTCAGAACATAGGAAAAGGCACTCTTTAATTATCAGGTTTACTTTGATTGAAATTTTCGGTTTTCTCCATCTTAAGAAGAAAAGCTGACATTTAAAGCTTGAGAGTGTATTTTCCTATGTTCTGAGATACACATGCATGTGCGAATACTTTTATACACACACACACAAACACACACATATATATATATATATATACTATATATATATATATATATATATATATATATATATATATATGTGTGTGTGTGTGTGTGTGTGTGTGATCTGAAATAAAATGTTGACATATAGCTGGGCTAAAATACAGTAGTAGTCTTATATGTGGTTATAGGTGATATTAGGTGGACTGAAAAACTATAGAATGATCTGAAATTTAACCTGGGCATATGGCTTTTTTTTTTTTAAATATTTTTATTGAGGACAAAGTATTAAATATACAATACAAAACATTACAGAAAATAATTGTTACAATAGTTCAATGCAGCATAGTTGAGATTGTGAATTCAGTCCTCTTTTTCTCATTATGTCCCTATGTCATTTTAAATCAAGTCTGAAACTCAGTAGTAATATCAACAGGACATTTGTAAAAATAAAAATTATAATTAACTTATATCTTCAACAATAATCAACCTTATTGAGAGCAAGTGTAAATGTCATGTTAATCCCGTTCAGTTGACATACAACAATGTTAGCCAAGGCGGCTTGTGAGTATACCTGTGTCGAACACTTGTGTCTCTTGAATCCATAGTTATGTAATGACATAATAAAAGTTAATGTGGTGTTGTGTTTGAACAGACGTTTTCTCATCTTGGTAAGGTGTCTGCGCTATCTGATTCTGTCCCTACACTGTGTCCACTCCTGTAACATGAGTTCATGGATGTCTATGGTCCCCCTCTGCATGTGGTGATACCTCTCCAGTTGTATCAGAGTATCTACTTGTTTTTTCCACTCTGTTACATTTGGGGCAGCCCTTGTCTTCCATTTCTGAGGTATTAGTAGTTTTGCGCTGTTGAGCATGACCAATAGCAAGGCTCTTAGTGCCTTGTTCTCAATTCTAGGGAGGGAGAGATAAAGGAGTATTTTGGGATCGTTTGGGATTGTCTTCCCAACTGCTCTGGAGGTATGTGTGAGAATCTCCACCCAATAGGCGTCTAGTCTAGGGCAATCCCACCAAATGTGTGTTGGTGTACCTTCCTCACCACAGCCTCTCCAGCACTTCCCGTTTGCCGTTTTGTATATGTGTTGTAACCTGCTAGGTGTGAGATACCATCTCAAAAGAAACTTATAGCTAGATTCCTGTACCCTGGCTGAAATTGAGGCCTTTTTTGTGTCTTCAAATGCCTTCCACCACTCTTGGGGTGTGATGTCAATGTTTAGCTCCCTCTCCCACGACTTGATGTATGAAGGAAGTGTGTGCTTGTCTGGTGTGAGGAGTGCCTTATATAGGATGGATATGGCATGTCTAGTAGGGGTGTCCCGTGAGCACAATTTTTCAAATGCTGTCATTTGTCTGATTAATTGTTCCCTATGGTGGTGTGTGCTTAGGAAATGAGTAATTTGAGCATGTGAATACCAGTTCATACATCTGTCCTCAAGTAATTCCCATATTTCTGTCAGTGGTCTAAGCCTTTTGCCCGAGAGGAGGGGCAGGAGTGCCCTCTCTCTTATTGGCGTCCCTCTCTCCCTGCATGAATGCTTGAGATTCCATGGTAATTCCGGGTTGCTGCATATAGGAGTCAGGGGGGAATGGGTAGATGATATGCTCATTGAGGTGTTAAGTAGTTTGTCCCATGTGTTGTAAAATTCAAACAATAGTGGATATTCTGTCGCTGCTCTGTGTCTATTTCTCGCACTCAATCAAGCCGACATGCCTGCATTATCAGTTTCCATAATGTCACAGTCCAGTTGCACCCAACATTTCTGTGTGTCATTTTGGCACCACTCGAGGAGCCGTTGCAAGCTGATAGCCTGCTTGTACACAGCCAGGTTGGGTACCCCAAGTCCCCCTCTATCCCTTGGGAAGTACAGTGTGTGTTTTGCTATTCTGGGTTTGATCTCTCTCCAAATGTAGCCTTCAATATGCGCCTGAAGTCTTTCTAGGAAGCCTGGGGGGAGGGGTATGGGGGTGGTCTGCAGTACGTACAGGATTCTGGGCAGGATATTCATTTTTATGACATTAATCCGGCCTAGCCAAGATATCTTTATATTTTTCCAGCTAGAGAGATCCGCCACAATGGCACTCTCAAGAGATTTATAGTTACTTTGAAATATTATCTGGGGGTCTGGGGATATGTAGACTCCCAGATATTTCATTTTTACCTGTTGTCTTCTAAGGGGGCAATTATATAACAGCTTATCTAGTACTTCTGAGTCGTAAGTGATGTTGAGTATTTCAGATTTGTTAAGATTCAAGTTAAGGAAGTTAGATATTTTCCCATACTCCTCAAATATGTTTAGGGCTCCAGGCAATGCGGTGTCTATGTTGGTGAGGATGAGCATGACGTCATCAGCATATAAGGCTACTTTATGGTCTGTGTCACCTACTGTAAGTCCTGTGACTTGTGTGCTCTCCCGCAGTTTTTGGGCGAGCACCTCCACTGTGAGGGCAAATAAGACTGGGGACAGGGGGCAGCCCTGGCGAGTTCCATTGCGAATTATAAATTTGTCTGACATGAAATTGTTTACCTTGACCTGAGCTGTGGGTGCTCCATATAACGCAAACATTTGGTGTATAAAAGTGTCACTGAACCCCATATGGCTAAGTGTCGCTCTGAGAAACTACCAGTGGACCCTGTCAAAGGCTTTTTCAGCATACGTGGATACAAGGGCCACCGGCAGCCTCTGTTGTTGGGCATGTGTGATCAATTGCAAGATTTTCAGAGTGTTGTCCTTAGCCTCTCTCCCTGGCACAAAGCCCACCTGGTCAGGGTGTACTAATTTGGGTAGAAATTTATTAATTCTTGAGGCCAGGATCTTTGCATAGATCTTTATGTCCGAATTGAGAAGTGAGATAGGGCGGAAAATTTCGGGTCTGTCTGGTGTTTTGCCTGGTTTAGGGAGTACCGTAATGTGTGCTGTAAGCATCTGATCTGAAAAACCTCCCTCTGTTAGTAATGAATTAAAAAGTGAGGTGAGTGGGGGAAGAACACAATGTAAGAATGTTTTATAGTATTTTATCCCCAGGCCATCTGGGCCTGGGCTTATCCCATTTGGCATGCTTGTAATCGCTTGTTTTACCTCCTCCGTGGTGATTGGTAAATCTAATGATTCAGATTCCTCGAGTTCGAGGGTAGAGAGACAAAAACTGTCGGACAAAAACTTTTCTATGTCTGATTGTGTGCTCAGGTTTTCAATGTTATATAGTTTCTCATAATATCTCCTCAACGTCTCTGCAATATTCTTGCTGTCTTTGTAAATATGCCCATTGGCGTCCCTAATGTGATATATGTGTGACCCCAGCTGTTTACGCCTGAGAGCTCTTGCCAGGGAGGTTCCGATCTTATCATTTATGTCAAAATATTTTTGTTTTAGAAGTATAGATTGCTGTTGGTGCTTTTGGAGGAGATGATTGTGTAGGTCATTTCTCGCCTGGATCAGTGACTCATGTATTTTGCTTGAGGATGGTTCTTTTTTATGCTCTTTTTCCCAATACCTAATTTGGGCCAAGGTGGAGTTTAGAAATTGCCTATTTGACCTTTTTTCCCTAGCCTTGTGTTTTATGAATTCCCCCCGGATAACGCACTTGTGAGCCTCCCATGATGTAGTGTTAGAGGTGTCTGTTGCGATGTTCTCTCTAAAGTAGTGTCCTAGCGCAGTGTATATTTCCGTCCTGATTAGTGGGTGATCAAGTACCTGCTCATCTAGTTTCCATAGTTATGGGAGGTCTGGTCTGTCAGGCCAGTCAAGGGTGCACTGCACCGGTGCATGATCTGACCATGTTAGCGGGAGAATTTTAGAGTCAATAATCTTTGCCAGTCCAATTTGGTCGGTCATGAGATAGTCAATCCTGGTGTATACCTGGTGAGGGTGCGAATAGAAGGTGTAGTCCCTTGTGTCTGGGTTTGCAGTCCTCCAAATGTCATGTAGTCTTAGCAGTCTGAACTGTGTGTTAGCTGCCTTAATTACCCTGGCTGGGGTGGGCATATGGCTTTTTAATAAAAAGGAGCCATAATTTTCCTCATATTTTATTTTATGCCAGAATAATAATTTATTTTTTAATAATAAAAAGTTTTAAACAGTTTTAAAAATAATAATAAAAATACACACATGTTGGGCAGATTTTGTTTGTTTGATAGATTTGACCAGCAATTGTATTCACAGTTAATGCAACTATATATTTTTTTTAATTTGGATCCAAAATGTTTTGGGTTTTTTTTGTTTGTTTTTTAAATACCTAACCTATCTTATTCTTTAAGTTATTTTTTTTAGAGATTCCCCACTTGCAGGGGTTAAGAAGGAATTAAACCATAATGTAAAAAAGCAGTTCAGTCAATGATTTACTACAGTTATTAGGCAGCACACTTATCTGACCTTTGATCTCACAGCATCACATTCTATAGCAGGGGAAGGTTGAAGGGGCTGAGGACACCAGGCTGCCTAATTACTAAGGGTTTAGATTCTACCAGGCAAGCACATGAATTAAAAATAAACACAAGAGGGGAAACAGGAGCCCAGCAGCTGTAATGAACATAACATTCACACTGAACTGAATTCAGCTTCTGCAGCCCAGATTCAGCCACCTTTGCACTTATAGTGAACAAAGATGCCACAGTCATCCAAGACAAGTATTGATTTATTTGCAGATCATCTGATAAACTTTGCCCCGGTTTTTGCAGGCAGCCCACAGTTTGAAAGGAGCCGTAGTTAAGTACTTCAATGGCATCTCATTATATGAATAACCCCGGACTACTGGATAACTCTGTCTTCACCGGCACAAAGACTTAACTCACAATTTACTGCTCAAGTGCTTAATTAACAAAGAAAATCAGAGTTTAGCTCAGCACTTGTGCAGTAAATTGTGAGTTAATTCTTCAACATAGACAAGGGAGAATTTTATCACACTAACACAGCTCTTTAAGTGCAGCCTGGTTGCTTACCTTGTCACTGCTTGGCTCCATCTCTGTTACCGACCCGCTCTGCGCCTCATACATGACGACTCACACAATCTACAGGCATGGTCCCATCTCTCAATTCCCGCAATTACCAGCTAGTGCGCATTTTATAAACTAACTCCCTCCTAAAAAATAAAATATGTACGCTCTCCCCTCCCAGACTGCCATTGACTATATAAAAAATAATGCTCCCAAAAAATAAAAATAAAAATGGCGCCAACAATTAAAAAATATTAAAAAAAAAGGGCTGCACAAAACAAAAAATATAAAAATTTTTTAGTTTGAACCAGTGCAGTGGGGCCCCCTAATATCAGCTCTTTTACCTGTAAAAAAAAATACAAACACCCACCCAACAGTAAAACCCACCACTCAACCATCCCCCCCAATAAAAACCCTAACTCTAAAAAAAACCTAAGCTACCCATTGCCCTGAAAAGGGCATTTGTATGGGCATTGCCCTTAAAAGGGCATTTAGCTCTTTTACTGCCCAGACCCTAATCTAAAAATTAAAACCTACCCAAAAAAACCTTTAAAAAACCTAACACTAACCCCCAACGATCCACTTACAGTTCTTGAAGTCCTGCTTGAAGGATCCATCCAGCCGGGGAAGTCTTCATCCAGACGGCCTCTTCTATCTTCACCCAGCCGGCGAAGTCCTCATCCAGGCGGCATCTTCTATCTTCATCCAATCGGCGCGGAGCGGGTCTATCCTGAAGACATCTGACGCGGAGCATCCTCTTCATACGGTCGCTGCTGTAAACTGGAACTTCAATGCAAGTGACGCAATCCAAGATGGCATCCCTTGCATTCCTATTGGCTGAAAGATTTCAATCAGCCAATAGGAGGCAAGCTTCTGAAATCCTATTGGCTGTTCAAATCAGCCAATAGGGTGAGAGCTACTGAAATCATATTGGCTGTTCAAATCAGGGTTTTTTAAAGGTTTTTGGGGTGCATTTTATTTTTAGATTAGGGTCTGGGCAGTAAAATAGCTAAATGCCCTTTTAAGGGCAATGCCCATACAAATGCCCTTTTCAGGGCAATGGGTAGCTTAGGTTTTTTTTAGAGTTATGGTTTTTATTTGGGGGGGTTGGTTGGGTGGTGGGTTTTACTGTTGGGGGGTGTTTGTATTTTTTTTACAGGTAATAGTGCTGGTATCTTTGGGGCAATGCCCAACAAAAGCCCTTTTTAAGGTCCATTGGTAGTTTATTGTAGGCTAGGGTTTTTTTTATTTTGGGGGGGCTTTTTAATTTTGATTAGATTAGGTGTAAAAAAAATTGTTTTTGATCATTTGGTTTGTTGTTTTTAGTAATTTAGTGTTTTTTGTAACATTGTTTTTTTTGTGTGATTTAGTACTTTTAATAAGGTTTAATTGTATATTTAAATAATTTTAGTAGGGTTAGTTTTTTTTAATTTAATTTAGTTTATTTAATTGGTAGTTTAATTTAATTTTAGTATAATAGGGTAGGTTAATTAATAGTTTAAAAATAGTTTATTTTAATTCTACAGGTAAGTTTTAATTTATATTAAGATAGGGATATTGTAATTTTAATTTAAAGTTAGGGGGTCGTTAGGTTTAGGGGTTAATAGCTTAATTTAGGTTTTTGCAATGTGGGGGGCTGATGGTTTAGGGGTTAATAGATTTAGTTACTGGTGGTGATGTGGGAGGCCAGAGGTTTAGGGGTTAATACGTTTATTTAGTTGCGGTGGTGTAGGGGAGCAGTGGAATAGGGGTTAATACATTTTATTTAGGTTGCGCCGATGTCGGGGGTGGCAGATTAGGGGTGTTTAGACTCGGGGTTTATGTTAGGGTGTTAGGTGTAAATGTAACATATTTTGTACCATAGAAATCAATGGGGTATACTTCATTGTCTTGCAGCATCGAATATAAGCTTTCGTTGCTTTCAGACTCCCATTGATTTCTATGGCATCCACGGCCTCAAGGGTTGCAGATTGAAAACCAGGTACGCTATGTCGAAAAAGACACGAGCGTACCTGTTAACTATTTGATAAATAGGAAAAAGTGTCAAATAGATCTGCGGCAGATTGAGATTGCTGGATCGTATGTTACGTCACAAAGTTCAACATTTGCCGGTCTTGAGGCTTTGATAACTAGGTCAGATCAATCTCGCAAAAAATTATGATGCGGAATTTCGGCGTATTTTCGGTCGACAGCTTGATAAATAGGCCCCATTTTGTATTTATAAATTTGGAAAATAATCTAGAAATCTGAAGGCTAGGGGTAGTAGTCCAGTAAACTTGTGACCGCCTGTGCTCTTAGAATTTTTAACAGCTTGACCTGTTATCAAGAGCCCACAGGGAATTCAGATTCCTTATAATGGCATTAAAGGGACAGTAAAGTCAAAATTAAGATTAAATGGATTGGATGGCGCATGACATTTTAAACAACTTTCAATTTGCTTCTGTTATGATTTTGATTAGTTCCCTTGGTATCATTTGTTAAAAAGTAATCCTATGTGAGCTTAGGAGTGTGCACATGTGGCAGCAGTGTTTGCAAAAAAGGGCTCCATGTATTATAAGGCGAGTTGACAAGCTACTCCACTTCAGAAGTTATCCACTCGTCTTTGCAGCATACGGGCAGCGGATCCTGTACGTCCGTATGCATCATTGCACCCTCAAGTAAGGGTGTAAAGCCCACCCCTTCTCTTCCACAACCAATTGGGTTAGAGAAGGGCCTATCAATCACCCCAAGGTGGCGAAGAGTGTAAGAAGCAGTGGTCTAACGACGGCTGATTCTTACATTGCGATAAGTAGGCAAACCTGCCCCGCATGAGCTCCGGAACAGCTATAAAAACAACTATAATGTTAATTATTTTTTTTACTTGCAAAACAAACTTTTCTCTTTCACATACTCAATAGGATTTTAATTTCCTTTAAGATCACTAAATTATAAAGTTCTTAAAATCCATTGTGAGCCTACAGAGGTCTGCTCTCCAGTGGGCTGTAAAATCACATCCAAATCTAGCTTAATTGTCTGTTGTCCACAAGTTTCTATATACAGAAAAAAACATTGCAAGGTCTTTGAAAATGTCTTTCCCTCAGCTAAGGTGATTTTTTTTTAGGATTATTGTTTTGTATCTGTGCTATCTATTTTAATTAAGTTACCTCATGTCACAATGTTTCATTTATTAAAAAGGATCTTCAATCAACCCTTGCAGTTTTGCACTTTTTGACCTGACTGACTTAAAAATAGCTGTCTTTTAAGCCACTTAAATTAGAATGCACCACTGTGAATTTAAATTTTAGTTCCATTTATTTTTCTACAATCTGCTTACTGATTTCTTTCAAGTTATCAAATCCTTCATGACTCAGCAACAACTGCGCATTTTCAGTTTGTTTAGAAAATACCAAGAGCTAATATTTCTATGATATCACCCTACTCTTTAGGGGTCAATTTATCAAGCATCGGCGGACAGGAGCGCATATACGTGCCCCTGTCCGCCGCAGATCGCGTCTTGCGGGCTGAATTCCCCTTGCGGGATTCAGTATTGCACACAAGCGCTATTTTGTGCCCCCTGCCTGCACACAGCCAATCACACGTGGTCAGGAGCTGTCAATCTCCCTGGTCGGACAAGACCGGGGAGATTGAAATTCTCCACCTTAGAGGTGGCGAAAGGTTAGGAAAGAAGCGGTCTGATGACCGCTGCTTGTTAAATACGGACTGCAGGTTCTCTTGTGAGAACCTGCAGTCGTTGGGGGTCGAAAGGCTTGTGAAGCCTTTGATAAATTGACCCCTAAATGTATACAAAGTAGTTCTATAATACAGTCATTACACTAATCACTAATCATATTTGTATAATAATTTACTAGCTGCTGTAAACAAAATGCACTTAGATAAACCTGTCAAATGTCTATCGTTCAGAAATGGCGTCAACAAACTTTGGTTATAGGGACAGTCACCTTGTTGCCTAAACCAAAACAATCCTAATGTTTATGTTTAAATCCTAGTGCTTTGTTTTACAATTGTTACCTGATAAAGCCAATTAGGGACAACTATATTGCAGAGTTAGCAAATAACAAAATAACCGGGCACAAATATAGTGTAGGCAGGCAAAAAGTCATAAAAGACCTGTGCTCTAGTAAATTTATAAGATATTAAATTTAAAAAAAAGAAAATTAGGGGGGCGGAGCCAAACTGTGCAGGTACATGGCCGCACATTAGGAGTGCTCCGTATTAGCCTAAGCTCTTACCTTACTAACCAGGGGTGGTGGTCAGATCTAGACCTACAAGTGGCAGGAGCAAGAGCCTCTGAGGAACCCGCATCACAACTACTCCCCACGAAGTCCTCACGATGCTGCACTGAAGCCAGGTTGCTAGTGAGTGCACGGAGTGCCACCATCTTGCCGTGTAAGATCTTCATGGCTTCTTTCTTACCCGCCCAACCTTGGGGCAGCGATCCCAAGTGGACAACCACCTGTCCTCTGATACCGGATGCACTGGGAGGCCTCTTACCGCGGTCTGGTGCAGGAAGAGGAGACAACATCATCTAAGCCGTCCGGAGGAGTCCTACCCACGTGGCCAGTTCCCACACGCTAATCATCTAGCAGGCTGCAGGCGGACAGTCTCCAGGGCCAGTTCGGAAATTGACTTCTGCCAGATCCATAACACTGATGAGCTGCTGGTAATATATGGGGAAATGTTTCTTTGCTGATTCTTGGAGGTGGGTCTGGGAGACTCTAATTTTGACAGTAACACAGCAAGATAATACAAGCTACAAGAGTGCATTTTTCTTTGAGGGGCCAAGACACATATGAATAATTAACCCGATAACAGAGGGGCAGAAAATTTTATTGGCACTCGCTACCTATCCCACGGCCGTGTAAATACCATCCAGATATAATGATGCCAAAAAAGGGCCAGAAGACTGACAAACCACCCAGGGCCCCTACACAGACCTTCTCTGTCTCTAACTTTTTCCACACTAGTGATCCCAATGCTCAAATAAATGACTCTCAAGCTTCTGTTGGTTCCCAGGGCCACATGTCCAGCCAGCAGGACTACCTTCAGGCCATCCAGGTACAACTGGCATCTTTACCATCCAAGTCTGACCTAGAGTCCTTGAAATCATTTATAAAAGAGGAGATTAGGGACTTAAAAAGAGACTTAAATGAGATGGGCTTGAGGATCGATTGCTTAGAGGAGGGCCAGGACACCCTAAATACTCTTGTCAGTTCGAACACTCAGCAACTTTCAATTCAAGACTCTATGGTCCAATCATTACAAGATAGAGTAGCGGATCTTGACAACCGGGGGCGCAGGAACAACCTGCGTATCCACGGCATACCTGAGGATATTTTATTCAGATTTCTACGGAATACTGCAAAAGACGACATCTGGCAGGCTGCCAGAACTAGCCGCATTATTCCCTATCAAGGCCACTCTCTACAAGTCTATCAGGACCTTAGTCCCCTTACTATACAAAGACGCAGAGAGGTCAAATTCATCACAGCCACCTTGCAGGAACACCATGTAAAGTACCGCTGGGGCTTTCCATTCAGCCTGATTGTCTCACATAATGGCTCACAGGTGGTCTACAAGGACTTTAATGACCTCGACCTCCTCTCCAGATCTCCCAACATCAAATTCTCCCCTCCTGCTGATGCTGCCCTCAACCTTTCCCCTATTCCAGCTGACCCCGGTCCTGCAACCGCAAAGGAACAAAGGCCTCAATGGCTTAGAGTCCAATCTAAGAGAAGGTAGATGTGCCCAATACCCTCAGAGGAAGGAGATCCTCCACGCTGAAAAGTTTGCTTCCCTTGTTCTTATTCTTTTTCCTTGCATCCATTTTCTTGGCGAGTGCAGAATAAGTATCTGTTCTCAGGACAGTATCTGTCTGTCTTGCCGGGATGATGGAGGTGATATCTGGGACTGAGTCTGGTAATATGTTGAAATCTATAATGTTTAACATCAAGGCTAGGACGTTAATGTAGGGGGCGATATGTTTATATGCATTTGATAACCCAATTATTTTGTGTCTTCCTACAGTACGTTTTGAAATGCTACCTATACTACAATATCATCATGGTCATGTCCCTGTAACCCTGTTAGGTCGTAGCCTACCCTGCTTGGGCCATAAGCCGCACTGCGACTTCACATATTCCTTAGTTCCTGGTTACATTCTAATCAACCCCCTTCTAACCTACTATGGCTACCTAGAACCTTGTCATATGTTAGGAAACACAATAACTTCCCTCCCTATGCGGGGGGGTCCATCCACATAGCCAACTCAGTCCCTACTTTACACATTATTGCCTTCATAACTTGCTTATATCACCTTGAACTAAGTGGGTCTGACCTAATATCACTCTACTCATTTGCTACTACCTCACTAGCATGAGAGCCCGATAGGCTATACTTCTCTCCCCCCTAGTATGGTGTATAGTTTCTATATGTATACACTTATTACAAATGTTGCTGTTGATTTTGATTTGCGTTTATTGTTGCCTGATACTCAAATTGTCATTTATACTGTTTATTGCTTGTCTCAAATTACATGCCTAAGCCAAGATATTGTTGCAGTTCCTGGTTCCCCGATTGGTTCTGGAGCTTTCCCTAGCTATTATGTGCCAAATAAATCCCTGAATGATTATGGCTGACACCCTAGCTAAGGTTACAGTTATTTCCCATAAAGTTAAGGGTCTTAATACTCCTCACAAAAGATGGCCTTGAGGGATTATAAAAAGAGTAAAGGAGACATCCTGCTTCTTCAAGAAGCCTTAATGAAATTTGGACCGACCTACCTCTCCTCCCACTCTACTAAACGTAACGGTGTAGGGATACTAATTAGTAAGAAAACTCCCCTTCAGGGAAATCACTGTTTATAAAGATAAAGAAGGTAGATACATAATTTTAGTTGGTATACTTTATCATAAACCTATTAGCCTTGTAAATGTATACGCTCCTAACAACGACCCCTCCCCCTTCTTCCATCAGTTATGTAAAAAAATATTAGAAATCACTAGAAGTAGTTTAATATTGGGATGCGACTTTAACCTGACTTTTGACTTTAGCCTGGATTGCTCCTCTGGTTCTTCCTCCGTCCCTACCAAGACGTTAAAGCAATATAGATCAGCCCTCTCCCAACTCACAGTACATGACCCGTGCAGACTCCAACAACCCTCCGCGAAAGACTTCACGTTCTATTCCCACCCCCATCACCTACTGTATACTCTAGGATTCACTACATGCTCACCGATGTCTTCACCCTATCTTTCACCACTCACACCGCTATTCACCCCATCACATGGTCAGACCACGCTAAGATCAGTTGCTCACTCGATTGGCCCACATCCTACTTACCTAATATAAACTGGAAACTAGATGATTCCCTTCTCCGGGACCCCCTGTCCTTCCTTCAGGCACAAAAAGCCTTAATTGAATATTTTCAAATTAATAACACCCAAGATATTAACTTTCATAATATTTAGAATGCTCATAAGTGCGTCCTTAGAGGCGAATTTATTGCCATTAAAGCTGCTAAAATAAAACAAAAAAACACCTATTTGAAATCCCTCCTAGACGATTTATCCAAACTACAAGATATTCATAAACGCTTCCCTCACAGTGCCTCCTTGTTGGAGAGTATAGATCATAAGCGCAGCCAGCTTTGTCTCCTTCTGGGAACTGAGGCCAAAAATAGGGCTCTTTTTCTAAAGAAGCACTACTACGAGGGGGCTAATAAGCAAGGGAGAATGCTGGCTCGTCAGCTTAAAAGATGGGCACATAAACACTACATCATGGGAGTCCACGACGCTTCTGGCAGGCTGAGATCCTCCACCAAAGACATCGCCCTGGCTTTTAGAGACTATTACTATAAACTATATAACATTTGTGACGTGGCAGGAGACCCAAACCCTGACGAAATAGCTAAATATCTGAAACAATCGAAGCTCCCCAAGTTAAGGAAAGCACAAAATGACAAGCTAGAGGCCCCCTTCTCTGAAGACGAAATCCTGGGAGTTATGTCCTCGCTTCCCAAAGACAAAACCCCAGGCCCTGACAGGTTCAATAATTCCTACTACTCCTTATTTAAAGAAATATTAGCCCCCCAACTTCTTAGATATTTTCAGAGTATTGATGACAACGGGTCATTCCCTTCCTCCGCGCTCCTGGCCCATATCTCAGTCCTCTTAAAACCCAATAAATCATCAGAACAAATTTCTAATTATCGCCCGATCTCCCTTAACACTGACAATAAAATGTTTCGCTAAAATACTGACTAACCGAATTAACCGTTTCCTACCTAGCTTAATTCATAATGACCAGGTCGGATTTGTCCCGTGTTGCGAGGCTCGGGACAATACTATCCGCAATATCCACTTAATTTGGTATGCTACTAACAATAAAATCCCCTCAGTACTCATTTCAACCGACGCCGAAAAGGCTTTCTATCGTGTCAACTGGTCATTTCTCAAAGCCTCCCTGGTAGCCTTTGCTTTGGCCCCGTCACCCTAAACCATATCTTTTCGCTTTATTTATCCCCTAGCACACAAATCCTCATTAATGGTACCCTTTCTCCCCCAGTATCCAACAGGAATGGTACCCGCCAGGGATGCCCCCTGTCGCCCTTACTTTTCCCTTGCTTCGTGGAAATGCTAAGCATCCAAAATAAGGAATAATAACGAAATCTCGGGTATTATCTCTGGCTCTGATATTTATAAGGTTTCCCTGTTCGCTGACAATATCCTATTTTCTCTAACTAACCCTGAAAGCTCGATCCCCCACCTCGACAGAACTTACCACATTTAATAAACTAACGGATTTTTTGGTCAATCAGTCTAAGTCTGAGATACTGGGTCTTGGCCTGTCGGAGCGTACGGTTGCCATGATTAAACACAGCTGCCCCTTTCAGTGGTGCAACAGACCCACAAAATACTGAGGCATCAATCTCACCGGTTCCTTTGACCAGTTATTCTCAGAAAATTATTTACCAACCAAATTTGCCATTATGTGTGATCTCTCCTCCTGGAGCTCCAAAAGGCTTTCCTGGCTGGGGCGTATTATTTCTCTAAAGATGACCATTTTTCCTAGATTGCTATACATAATGCAAGCATTACCTATCCCTCTTCCCCCCAGATTTATCCCCCAAGTCCATAACCTGTTTAGCTCCTTTGTTTGGCAAAGAATGCGAACCTAGAATAAATAAAGTAACTATGTCCCTTCCTAGAACTCTCGGAGGCTTGGGAATGCCCGACCTGGAAGCATATAGATCCACCATATTCCTACAGAGGATTCTGGACTGGAGGACTGGGGGTGAGCTGAGGAGGTGGGTGGGGCTGGAGGAGAGCATAAACTCAAATCTCCCCCTCGCTGGCCTTTGCTGGAACCCCAACTTCTCAAAAATAGTTAAGTTAATCTCTAACCCAATCACCGGGGAGACAATACGTCAGTGGGTGGTGGCCAATAGACATAACCCTTGTCTTTCTTCCAGCCCGGGACCACTGACCTCTTTGATCCATGACTCTCCAAAGCCATCTTTTGGTCAATTGTTTGCTACAGACTCCCCCTCCCATGACATACTCGCACATCATGTCACTATGAACGACTCCATGTGCACCCAAGATCAATTGATAGATAGAGGGTATGAATGGGAAAGGAATTGGTTCTCGTATAGGAGACTATATAACTTTATCACCACCCATACTCACGCCCGTAACCTGACCTGGCCCCCTAATAATATAGAAAAACTCTATTTATCTAGGTCCCCAATCAGACATTCCCTCTCAATTATCTACAAAATCCTCCTCCACTCCCCCAGGCAATATGCATTTTCTATTGACATGTGGGAGAGAGAACTGGGAACCATCATTCTCCCCCAGACAGCACTTAACATATTCTCTAACACAAGGAGGGCCTCTACCTCAGCATGCATCCTGGAGATCAACTATAAAATACTTCATTGCTGGTATCTGACCCCCAGAAAATTACACTGTTTATTTCCCAAAGTTAGCAATCGCTGCTGGAGATGTGGCCATGTTGAGAGTGGCATGGGCCACATGTGGTGGTGGTGCTCACAAATTAATCATTATTGGTATGATATCATGAGTGAAGTGGAATTCATATTGGGAGCTCCAATTCCTCCAGACCCCCAGATTTGGCTTTTAAATAAACCTGTTCGACTCCCCTCTAAAAATCTAGTCCCACTGTTTAGGATTTTCATGAATAGCGCTAAGGTCCTTATAGCGAGGACTTGGAAATCTAGTGACACCCTCGACTGTAACAATGTGGAAAAATAAGGTCTCTGAATTGTTGGAACTCGAGGAGTACTCAGCTTATAAGATTGGAAATATAGATAATTTCCTAGTACTACAATCATTGTGGTTTGAGTATACTCAAAGCCAATAGTCCTACTAGCAATGTGGGGAGCTAGGAGCTACCCTGGAACCAATTTTCCCTAACTTTGCATTTAATACAGGAACAAATATTGTTTACTTATTTTTGTGCTTGTTTAGTAAGTTAGGTTGCAAATTAATCTGCAACATATTTTCTCTTGTAAGGTGTATCCAGTCCACGGATCATCCATTACTTGTGGGATATTCTCCTTCCCAACAGGAAGTTGCAAGAGGATCACCCACAGCAGAGCTGCTATATAGCTCCTCCCCTAACTGCCATATCCAGTCATTCTCTTGCAACTCTCAACATACAGTGGGGAAAAAAAGTATTTAGTCAGCCACCAATTGTGCAAGTTCTCCCACTTAAGAAGATGAGAGAGGCCTGCAATTTTCATCATAGGTATACCTCAACTATGAGAGACAAAATGTGGAAACAAATCCAGACAATCACATTGTCTGATTTGGAAAGAATTTATTTGCATATTATGGTGGAAAATAAGTATTTGGTCACCTACAAACAAGCAATATTTCTGGCTCTCACATACCTGTATCTTCTTCTTTAAGAGGCTCCTCTGTCCTCCACTCATTACCTGTATTAATGGCACCTGTTTGAACTTATCAGTATAAAAGACACCTGTCCACAACCTCAAACCGTCACACTCCAAACTCCACTATGGTGAAGACCAAAGAGCTGTTGAAGGACACCAGAAACAAAATTGTAGACCTGCACCAGGTTGGGAAGACTGAATCTGCAATAGGCAAGCAGCTTGGTGTGAAGAAATCAACTGTGGGAGCAATAATTAGAAAATGGAAAACATACAAGACCACTGATAATCTCCCTCGATCTGGGGCTCCATGCAAGATCTCACCCCGTGGGCTCAAAATGATCACAAGAACGATGAGCAAATATCCCAGAACCACACGGGGGGACCTAGTGAATGACCTGCAGAGAGCTGGACCAACGTAACAAAGGCTACCATCAGTAACACACTACGCTGCCAGGGACTCAGATCCTGCAGTGCCAGACGTGTCCCCCTGCTTAAGTCAGTACATGTCCGGGCCCGTCTGAAGTATGCTAGAGAGCATTTGGATGATCTAGAAGCGGATTGGGAGAATGTCATATGGTCAGATGAAACCAAAGTAGAACTGTTTGGTAGAAACACAACTTGTCGTGTTTGGAGGAGAGAGAACACCATACCTACTGTGAAGCATGGGGGTGGCAACATCATGCTTTGGGGCTGTTTCTCTGCAAAGGGAACAGGACGACTGATCCATGTACATGAAAGAATGAATGGGGCCATGTATCGTGAGATTTTGAGTGCAAACCTCCTTCCATCAGCAAGGGCATTGAAGATGAAATGTGGCTGGGTCTTTCAGCATGACAATGATCCCAAACACACCGCCCGGGCAACAAAGGAGTGGCTTCGTAAGAAGCATTTCAAGGTCCTGAAGTGGCCTAGCCAGTCTCCAGATCTCAACCCCATAGAAAACCTTTGGAGGGAATTGAAAGTCCATGTTGCCCAGCGACAGCCCCAAAACATCACTGCTCTAGAGGAGATCTGCATGCAGGAATCGGCCAACATACCAGCAACAGTGTGTGACAACCTTGTGAAGACTTACAGAAAACATTTGACCTCTGTCATTGCCAACAAAGGATATATAACAAAGTATTCAGATTAACTTTTGATATTGACCAAATACTTATTTTCCACCATAATTTGCAAATAAATTCTTTCCAAATCAGACAATGTGATTGTCTGGATTTGTTTCCACATTTTGTCTCTCATAGTTGAGGTATATCTATGATGAAAATTACAGGCCTCTCTCATCTTCTTAAGTGGGAGAACTTGCACAATTGGTGGCTGACTAAATACTTTTTTTCCCCACTGTAGCTGGAGGTAGTAAGAGGAAAGTGGTGTAATATAGTTAGTTTTTTCTTCAATCAAAAGTTTATTGTTTTTAAATGGTACCGGAGTTGTACTATTTTATCTCAGGCAGCATTTAGAAGAAGAATCTGCCTGCGTTTTTCTATGATCTTAGCAGAAGTAACTAAGATCCACTGCTGTTCTCACTGCTGTTCTCACATATGTCTGAGGAGTGAGGTAACTTCAGAGGGAGAATGGCGTGCAGGGTATCCTGCAATAAGGTATGTGCAGTTTACGTTTTTCTAGGGATGGAATTGCTAGAAAATGCTGCTGATACCGGATTAATGTAAGTTAAGCCTAAATACAGTGATTTAATAGCGACTAGTATCAGGCTTGCTATCAGAGGTATATACTCTGATTAATGTGCAATATAAAACGTTTGCTGGCATGTTTAATCGTTTTTATATATGCTTTGGTGATAAAACTTATTGGGGCCTAGTTTTTTCCACATGGCTGGCTTGATTTTTGCCTAGAAACAGTTTCCTGGGGCTTTCCACTGTTGTAATATGAGTGGGAGGGGCCTATTTTAGCGCTTTTTTTGCGCAGTTAAAATTACAGACAGAGACATTCAGCTTCCCTCAGCAGTCCCCTGCATGCTATAGGACATCTCTGAAGGGCTCAAAAGGCTTCAAAAGTCATGTATTGAGGAAGTTAAAGCCACAGTGGAGCTGTGGCAGTTGTTGTGACTGTTTAAAAACGTTTTTTTCATTTTGTTAATCCGTTTTTTGTATTAAGGGGTTAATCATCCATTTGCAAGTGGGTGCAATGCTCTGCTAACTTGTTACATACACTGTAAAAATTTCGTTAGTTTAACTGCCTTTTTTCACTGTTATTTCAAATTTTGGCAAAATTTGTTTTTCTTAAAGGCACAGTAACGTTTTTTATATTGCTTGTTTAACTTGATTTAAAGTGTTTTCCAAGATTGCTAGTCTCATTGCTAGTCTGTGTAAACATGTCTGACATAGAGGAAACTCCTTGTTCATTATGTTTAAAAGCCATGGTGGAACCCCATAGGAGAATGTGTACTAAATGTATTGATTTCACTTTAAACAATAAAGATCAGCTGTTGTCTTTAAAAGAATTATCACCAGAGGATTCTGACGAGGGGGAAGTTATGCCGACTAACTCTCCCCACCTGTCGGACCCTTTGACTCCCGCTCAAGGGACTCACGCTAAAATTGCGCCAAGTACATCAAAGACGCCCATAGTGATTACTTTGCAGGACATAGCGGCAATCATGGATAATACCCTGTCAGCGGTATTAGCCAGACTGCCTGAATTCAGAGGAAAGCGCAATAGCTCTGGGGTTAGACGTAGTACAGAGCGCGCAGATGCTTTAAGGCCCATGTCTGATACTGCGTCACAATATGCAGAAGCTGAGGAAGGAGAGCTTCAGTCTGTGGGTGACATTTCTGATTCGGGGAAACCTGATCCAGATATTTCTACTTTTAAATTTAAGCTTGAGAACCTCCGTGTATTGCTTGGGGAGGTGTTAGCTGCTCTGAATGACTGTGACACAATTGCAGTGCTAGAGAAATTGTGTAGACTGGATAAATACTATGCAGTGCCGGTGTGTACTGATGTTTTTCCAATACCTAAAAGGTTTACAGAAATTATTAATAAGGAGTGGGATAGACCCGGTGTGCCGTTTTCCCCCCCTCCTATTTTTAGAAAAATGTTTCCAATAGACGCCACCACACGGGACTTATGGCAGACGGTCCCTAAGGTGGAGGGAGCAGTTTCTACTTTAGCAAAGCGTACCACTATCCCTGTCGAGGACAGTTGTGCTTTTTCAGATCCAATGGATAAAAAATTTGAAGGTTACCTTAAGAAAATGTTTATTCAACAAGGTTTTATCCTGCAGCCCCTTGCATGCATTGCGCCTGTCACTGCTGCTGCGGCGTTCTGGTTTGAGTCTCTGGAAGAGGCCTTTCAGACAGCTACTCCATTGACTGAAATACTTGACAAGCTTAGAACACTTAAGCTAGCTAATTCTTTTGTTTCTGATGCCATTGTTCATTTGACTAAACTAACGGCTAAGAATTCTGGATTCGCCATCCAGGCGTGTAGGGCGCTATGGCTTAAATCTTGGTCAGCTGACCTGACTTCAAAGTCTAAATTACTTAACATTCCCTTCAAGGGGCAGACCCTATTCGGGCCTGGTTTGAAGGAAATTATTGCTGACATTACTGGAGGTAAGGGTCATGCCCTTCCTCAGGACAGGGCCAAATCAAAGGCCAAACAGTCTAATTTTCGTGCCTTTCGAAATTTCAAGTCAGGTGCAGCATCAACTTCCTCTGCTACAAAACAAGAGGGAACTTTTGCTCAATCCAAGCTGGGCTGGAAACCTAACCAGTCCTGGAACAAGGGCAAGCAGGCTAGAAAGCCTGCTGCTGCCTCTAAGACAGCATGAAGGAACGGCCCCCTATCCGGTAACGGATCTAGTAGGGGGCAGACTTTCTCTCTTCGCCCAGGCGTGGGCAAGAGATGTTCAGGATCCCTGGGCATTGGAGATCATATCTCAGGGATATCTTCTGGACTTCAAAGCTTCCCCCCCTCAAGGGAGATTTCACCTTTCGAGATTATCTGTAAACCAGATAAAGAAAGAGGCATTCTTACGCTGTGTGCAAGACCTCCTAATTATGGGAGTGATCTGTCCAGTTCCACAGACGGAACAGGGACAGGGTTTTTATTCAAATCTGTTTGTGGTTCCCAAAAAAGAGGGAACCTTCAGACCCATTTTGGATCTAAAGATCTTAAACAAATTCCTCAGAGTTCCATCGTTCAAAATGGAAACTATTCGGACCATCCTACCTATGATCCAGGAGGGTCAGTACATGACCACAGTGGATTTGAAGGATGCTTACCTTCACATTCCGATTCACAAAGATCATCATCGGTTCCTAAGGTTTGCCTTTCTGAACAGGCATTACCAATTTGTGGCTCTTCCCTTCGGGTTAGCTACAGCTCCAAGAATCTTTACAAAGGTTCTGGGATCGCTTCTGGCGGTTCTAAGACCGCAAGGTATATCAGTGGCCCCTTATCTGGACGACATCCTGATACAGGCATCAAGCTTTCAGATTGCCAAGTCACATACGGACATAGTGCTGGCATTTCTCAGGTCACATGGGTGGAAGGTGAACGAGGAAAAGAGTTCTCTATCCCCACTCACAAGAGTCTCCTTCCTAGGGACTCTGATAGATTCTGTAGAAATGAAGATTTACCTGACAGAATCCAGGTTATCAAAGCTTCTAAAATCTTGCCGTGTTCTTCATTCTATTCCGCGCCCTTCGGTGGCTCAGTGTATGGAAGTAATCGGCTTAATGGTAGCGGCGATGGACATAGTGCCATTTGCGCGCCTACATCTCAGACCGCTGCAACTATGCATGCTCAGTCAGTGGAATGGGGATTACACAGATTTGTCCCCTCTGCTAAATCTGGATCAAGAGACCAGAGATTCTCTTCTCTGGTGGCTATCTCGGGTCCATCTGTCCAAAGGTATGACCTTACGCAGGCCAGATTGGACAATTGTAACAACAGATGCCAGCCTTCTAGGTTGGGGTGCAGTCTGGAATTCCCTGAAGGCTCAGGGATCGTGGACTCAGGAGGAGAAACTCCTCCCAATAAATATTCTGGAGTTAAGAGAAATATTCAATGCTCTTCTAGCTTGGCCTCAGTTAGCAACCCTGAGGTTCATCAGATTTCAGTCGGACAACATCACGACTGTGGCTTACATCAACCATCAGGGGGGAACCAGGAGTTCCCTAGCGATGCTGGAATTCTCCAAGATAATTCGCTGGGCAGAGACTCACTCTTGCCACCTATCAGCAATCCATATCCCAGGTGTAGAGAACTGGGAGGCGGATTTTCTAAGTCGTCAGACTTTTCATCCGGGGGAGTGGGAACTCCATCCGGAGGTGTTTTCTCAATTGGTTCATCATTGGGGCAAACCAGAACTGGATCTCATGGCATCTCGCCAGAACGCCAAGCTTCCTTGTTACGGATCCAGGTCCAGGGACCCAGAAGCGGCACTGATAGATGCTCTAGCAGCGCCTTGGTTCTTCAACCTGGCTTATGTGTTTCCACCGTTTCCTCTGCTCCCTCGACTGATTGCCAAAATCAAACAGGAGAGAGCATTGGTGATCTTGATAGCGCCTGCGTGGCCACGCAGGACCTGGTATGCAGACCTAGTGGACATGTCATCCTTTCCACCATGGACCCTGCCTCTGAGACAAGACCTTCTACTACAAGGTCCTTTCAACCATCCGAATCTAATTTCTCTGAGACTGACTGCATGGAGATTGAACGCCTGATTTTATCAAAGCGTGGCTTCTCCAAGTCAGTCATTGATACCCTAATACAGGCACGAAAGCCTGTTACAAGGAAAATCTACCATAAGATATGGCGTAAATACCTTTATTGGTGTGAATCCAAGAATTACTCATGGAGTAAGGTTCGGATTCCTAGGATATTGTCCTTTCTCCAAGAGGGTTTGGAAAAAGGATTATCAGCTAGTTCTTTAAAGGGACAGATTTCTGCTCTGTCTATTCTTTTGCACAAGCGTCTGGCTGAAGTTCCAGACGTTCAAGCTTTTTGTCAGGCTTTGGTTAGAATCAAGCCTGTGTTTAAAACTGTTGCTCCCCCATGGAGCTTAAACTTGGTTCTTAAAGTTCTTCAAGGGGTTCCGTTTGAACCCCTTCATTCCATTGATATTAAACTTTTGTCTTGGAAAGTTCTGTTTTTGATGGCTATTTCCTCGGCTCGGAGAGTCTCTGAGTTATCTGCTTTACAATGTGATTCTCCTTATCTGATTTTCCATTCAGATAAAGTAGTTCTGCGTACAAAACCTGGGTTTTTACCTAAGGTAGTTTCTAACAAGAATATCAATCAAGAGATTGTTGTTCCATCATTGTGTCCTAATCCTTCTTCAAAGAAGGAACGTCTTTTACATAATCTGGACGTGGTCCGTGCTTTGAAGTTTTACTTACAAGCTACTAAAGATTTTCGCCAAACATCTACACTGTTTATTGTTTACTCTGGACAGAGGAGAGGTCAAAAAGCTTCGGCAACCCTCTCTTTCTTTTTGGCTTCGGAGCGTAATACGCTTAGCCTATGAGACTGCTGGACAGCAGCCCCCTGAAAGGATTACAGCTCATTCTACTAGAGCTGTGGCTTCCACCTGGGCCTTTAAAAATGAGGCTTCTGTTGAACAGATTTGCAAGGCGGCGACTTGGTCTTCGCTTTTTACAAATTTGATACTTTTGCTTCTTCGGAGGCTATTTTTGGGAGAAAGGTTCTAGAGGCAGTGGTTCCTTCCATTTAAGCCTGTCTTGTCCCTCCCTTCATCCGTCTACTTTAGCTTTGGTATTGGTATCCCACAAGTAATGGATGATCCGTGGACTGGATACACCTTACAAGAGAAAACATAATTTATGCTTACCTGATAAATTTATTTCTCTTGTGGTGTATCCAGTCCACGGCCCGCCCTGTCCTTTTAAGGCAGGTCTAAATTTTTATTTAAACTATAGTCATCACTGCACCCTATGGTTTCTCCTTTCTCGGCTTGTTTCGGTCGAATGACTGGATATGGCAGTTAGGGGAGGAGCTATATAGCAGCTCTGCTGTGGGTGATCCTCTTGCAACTTCCTGTTGGGAAGGAGAATATCCCACAAGTAATGGATGATCCGTGGACTGGATACACCACAAGAGAAATAAATTTATCAGGTAAGCATAAATTATGTTTTCTATGTATCTTATGAGACATGGCCCATGTTGCCTATGTTAGAGTTTTTCTTTTCTTTGTTACTTTATACATTTTATTTACATGCTATATGAATCTGTTTTGACGATTTACGTTTTTTTTCTCAATGTGTGAGAATGTATTTCATGACATGTACAATATAATGTTTGAACAGATTCTTTCAATAAAAAGATATTTAAAAAAAAAAAAAAAAAGAAACTTAGAGGAAAAACAATGGCCATATATTGCTATGACCATCCATACTGGTGGAGTAAAACATCAACACACATGATACTAGTGTCAAAGTGATTGGTTTATTGCACTATAAAATAAAATAAATAGTGCATGTGAACATACATACAATAAATTATATATATATAGCAGTGAAGTTAGGAATTAAACAAAGAGAAGCCTGTAAATAATAAGTGTTCCAAATAAAATGTCCATAAACAGTTTACCACACTGAAGTGTTGTTTTCCTGAATGCTGTGTTGATAAGTCCCAAGAGAAATAAAAAGTATTTTGTTAATGTCCTTTTTTCCCCAGTTTTCCCCAGGAAATAAATAGTGACAAAAATCAATTGTAATCCTGGTATCATTCCTGCTTGAAATTAAGCACTGCTCAATCTTCACTCTTTATGGGCATATAAAAACAGGTCTAGGTTTAAACCATGCTCACAATCAGGGCCGGTGCTAGGATTTGTGGCCACACAGGCGAGGATACATTTTGCCGCCCCCCCCATGATTACATACCATCCCAATTGCTAGTTAAAAGGATATGAAACCCAATTTTTTTTTTCATGATTCAGATAGAACATGCAATTTTAAGCAAAATTCTAATTTACTCCTATTATCAATTTTGTTCCCTTCTCTTGCTATCTGTATTTGAAAAAAAAGGAATGTAAGCTTAGGAGCTGGACCATTTTTGGTTCAGTACCTGAGTAGCTCTTGCTTATTGGTGGCTAAATGCAAATCAAACAATAGTAACGCCACATAACACATCAAATATTTATAGCACCGCATAGCAAATCAAACAATGGTTATGCCACATTAATTACATTGTGGTAGTGCTGCAAAACAAATTATATATATATATATATTAATTAATTAATTAATTAAAATTAGGGACAGAGGAAGGGAGGGAGAGACACAAAGGGAGGGAGAGAAACACAAAGGGAGGGAGAGAAACACAAAGGGAGGGAGGGAGACACAAAGGGAGGGAGGAAGACACAAAGGGAGGGAGAAAGACACAAAGGGAGGGAGGAAGACACAAAGGGAGGGAGGAAGACACAAAGGGATGGAGGGAGGGAGAGAGAGAGAGACAGAGGAAGGGAGGGAGAGACAGAGGAAGGGAAGCATGGGGAGAGACAGAGGAAGGGAGGCATGGGAGGGAAGGAGGGAGGGAGAGAGACAGAGGAAGGGAGGGATGGAGAGAGACAGAGGAAGGGAGAGAGGGAGGGAGAGAGACAGAGGAAGGGAGAGAGGGAGGGAGAGAGACAGAGGAAGGGAGGGAGGGAGAGAGACAGAGGAAGGGAGAGAGGGAGGGAGAGAGACAGAGGAAGGGATGGAGGGAGAGAGACAGAGGAAGGGAGGGAGAGAGACAGAGGAAGGGACATTATGCATAAAACTTTGAAAGACTATACACTGCTCAGTACCCACAGATCATATTATAAAAATATGTATTAATGTATTGCAAAGCTCTATCACATACACAGTGAGATACCCCTAAACAGTTTGTTGCAATATTTATGGCTTGATTAACAACAGTGAACATATCCCAGATTTACACTACTTTCTGGAATTGCAACGTGCCCTGCAGTATCAATTCAGTTAGGCATGAAATCAACTTTTTCTAGCCTCACACTGGCTATTCTCCTAAACAACACTAGGCTATCCCTGAAATTAACTTTCCCAGGATATCAGTTGTTAATTGGACTATTGTTGTTTTTTGAGCCATAAGCTATTGAACTCAAGTGGATGGACTGTAGACACAGGCCTGGCAGGGACCCTAAAGGACGTTAAAATACAATCAATTATGCCATAGCTTTAGAGGCTGGCCTGGCACCTGCTTAATGCTTATTATGGGTCTGGTTGTTGTTTATTATAAAATCAGTAATAAATAATAATCTATCAGCGCCGGACCCTCCCTTCTCGAGATCCCCACCCCACGGCCCACGACCCACTATCAATCAATCTGTGGACAGTCAGTGACAGTGCCCCCCATCCCCAGCCTGAGCCATTCAAGATTTAATTTTCCTACCTGCGCTAGTTATCACTCCCCGTCGACAGTGAGGTGACGGTGATGGTTGACACTGGACCTGGACTGGTCATCTGCGACTGTGGGCTCATTCACCTCACGTGGCTCAGATGGAGGAGTCAGACAGTGTGTGAGCCTGTCACGCGGTGTATGTATCCGGACCCGCTGCTTTCTCCCTCTCAGAGTAACGTGAGGCAAGTGAAGTGAGCTCCACCTCCGTGCGCCTCATCACCAGTCCTCCACTGAGCTCTGACTGAGAGTCATCTGACGTGATAGACACACGGACCGGTCACAACACGCACGCACAGTCGGACCTCCCCCATAAATTATCCATTATTAGCAATATGCCGGGCCAGCACACTGTGGTGGGAGCCGAGAGGGACAGTCAGGGGGGGCGGCAGTGCGGCACACAGCTCAGCAACTCATCACTCACTTAGGTCTCTCGTATCAGATCAGCTCAGAAATTGAAAAAAAATAAAAATGCTTTTTTTATCTTCATAGACAGCAGACTGTCGGCACCGCTCTCTGCACCCCCTGCTGGTGCGACCTAAGGCAGCTGCCTATGCTGCCTATTACAAAACGCCGGCCCTGCTCACAATCCATTAAGCAAGGAGAGAGGCTGTAAAGTAAGGCTCTGCTACTTACAAGCTAGCAGAATACAACCGCCAAACTGAACAGCTGAGCATCTAGAGAGCTTCTGGAACACCAACACTAAACTGCCAATACTACCATGCAAAAAACAGACCCAATAAAGCTGGTAACTAGAACATAAGCTTACTGTGATTCAGCAACAGTTGTGTCCCAGTTCAGTGATGATTTGAGCAAAGATCTTTTGTTTTCCAGTAATGGTAAAAGGAATTTTGGATAACACTGCTCCCTGCTCCAGGGATCTTGGAAGGAAATTTGCCTATGATTGTTTCACCAAATTGGCTTCATTAGGGCTTGTAATTTGCATTCTTCCTCAGCTGCTTTAAATAGCAGACTGATTGAGAATCATCCCCCAAGTCTGAACCATGTGAAAATAAAAAATTTCTACTACATAAATAATAAATAAACTTCACTGCTAATCAATAGATACAAATACTTAAAGGGACACTGAACCCAATTTTTTTTCTTTCGTGATTCAGACAGAGCATGCAATTTTAAGCAACTTTCTAATTTACTCCTATTATCATTATTATCATTATTATCATTATTTTTCTTCATTCTCTTGCTATCTTTATTTGAATAAGAAGGCATCTAAGCTTATTTTTGGGTTCAGCACTTTGGGCAGCACTTTTTTATTGGTTGATGAATTTATCCACCAATCAGCAAGGACAACCCAGGTTGTTCACCAAAAATGGGCTGGCATCTAAACTTACATTCTTGCATTTCAAATAAAGATACCAAGAGAATGAAGACAATTTGATAATAGGAGTAAATAAGAAAGTTGCTTAAAATTTCATGCTCTATCTGAATCACAAAAGAAAAAATTTGGGTTCAGTGTCCCTTTAAATATTTCTCAAAAATTGCCACTTTTTGACGATATGTGAATGAAATCATCAGGTGTTATTAACTGAAATATATTGGTGTATTTCTATCTTTTTTACATATAATGGCTCCCTGTTCATATGACCACTATGGTTCATGCTTATACTGCTGCACTGTTGCAGCTATTTTATTTAAAGGTGCAAGACAATTAATATTGGCTAAAAAGCAACCACTTGGTAAAGAACTTTGTTGCCAATAATTGTAATCAGTATTTGCCTGCTTTTTAAACCTTTTAAATTTCTCATTTGAGAGAATACACAGGACAATTCCTGAATTTAAAGATACAGGGCTTAATTTAAACAACAGACATGAACACAGTTTAACCCAAAGTAAACAAGCTCAACAAGACTATCAATTTGACTTATATTACTTACCCTCTTATATCCATTTTTTATAACTCTGTTTGACTATCCCCATTCCTTAAATACCTTAGTTAATTGAATAGACTCTTTTTTTAATTCAGTATCACTAGTGCAGTTTCGCCTAGCCCTTATGAATTGTGATACTGGAATCCCTCCCAATAGAGAATAAGGGTGATGACTATCAGCCCTCAATAAACTGTTAGTTGCTGTTGGCTTCCTAAATTTTTTTTGTTATTAATCTGTCATTTACTCTATAGATACTCAAATCTAAAAACTCTATCTCAGTGGTACTATATTTAAGTGTGAATTTGAGATTCATCTCATCATTATCAAGACTCCTAAGAAAGTCTATTAAATGATTCTTGTCAGGACTTAGACCTCTGGACTCTTATTACTACAATTGCTTGGTACTGTTTCTTTAAATCATTCCAGTCTCCTATCCACTTCCTTATAAATTCCAGCTGCCCCCTGACTAATTGCTTGGTATTGTTGCAGCAGCTACTATTCTAAGCCGTATGCTAAGTATCTGATAATCTCCCTCCTGGAGTTCTACACTTGAGCCTATACTTCGTCTCCTCAGAGACTTTTACTCCAGCCCTGCACAGCTCCTGCTAAGTGCACCACGGATCATCTGTTCAACTTCAACCAGAACTTTCGGATCAATCCACGGTGACATCACACGCCAGCTACACCGCAACACGGAGCTCCGCTCATCTCTCTCTCCTCTCCGGACTGCAACCTAGCTCTCTTGGGGCTCTCTGACAACCGGGACCGGTTCGTCCTCACACTCCTACACAGGATCTTTAAAGGTACTTCCCCATATTAACGTTATAGCACATAAGTACTTCTTATATCAAACGTAACTCGGTGCCGTTACCTGCTAGAATCTAGGCCTCAGCATTTCTTCTCCTCTCACACATTGATTGCCTATTTGTATATGTTATATTATGCTACTTCCTACAACGTTGTTCCTATCCCAGGTTAGTCAGTAAGAGACTCTGCTGCAATCATTTAGTGATTCCTCACATGTGGCAGCTATAGAGTCATTTTTACTTACAGACCTTTACACTAATCCTGCTTCCAGATTATTGGGAGTTCAACATTACCTTGGTGGGTAATTAATGTTGAACTCTACATGATCACTTGCCAACAAAAATAAGATAAGTTTTATGACACATCTCAGCAGCTGTGGTTTAACCCCAGTTCTTATTTTCTTTAACACTTAGTGAGCCTGACAGAATACCAAGCCATACCTTAAAATGGACCCAGCTGAGATGACAGCACAAATGCAGTCGCTGAGTCAAAGAGTTGATTTACTCACAGAAGGCCTAAATTCCCTTAAGGCAGAAAATTATGCTCTTAAGGCATACATCAAAGATTTTTTTGAAACAAAAACACATTTACCTGAACCCCAAGTCAGTTTACCAGAAAAGTTTTATGGGGACAGGTCACACTTTAGAGATTTCAAAAACGCCTGTCTTTTGCTCTTTACACTTAGGCCTCAGTCATAGCCAAATGATAGAATAAGAGTATTAACCACCATCTCCTACTTGAGAGGGGAACCCCGTATATGGGCCAATAGTTTTTTTTAAGACAAATGAAGTAATACTCAATTCCTTAGATAGGTTTTTCTCAGCCATGGGTCAGTTATATGAAGACCCCTTTAAACAACAAACTACTGAGACAGCTCTAAGGGCCTTAAAACAAAAGAAAAGAATAGTAGAAGACTATATAACCTATTTTAATAGGTGGGCAAAATATTCCTAGTAGAATAACCTCTCCCTAATAAACCAGTTTCGACTGGGCCTCTCAGTGGCTATCAAAGTTGAGTTATCTTGCATAGAATTACCCCCCACGTTGGAAGGGCTTATTAATCTAAGCATTACAATAGATAGACGCCTCAGAGAGAGGCTGCACAAAAGATCCTATCAGGATACATACAGTAAGAAACATAATAACACTACAACCCCTCCTACCACCAGCAAGGCAATGTCGGAACCAATGGATATTGGGTTCCTGAAGGGGCCTCTGAGTACTCAAGAAAAGAACAGAAGAAGAGATAACAACCTCTACCTCTATTGCGCCTCAGAAGAACATACTGTAAGAGAATGTCCGTCCCTCCAAAGGCAAAATAAGGGTAAGACTTTAACTCCCACTGCTTGCTGTAGTACCTATGATACCACAACTACATACTGTAAACTGTCACTTCTTTTGCAGTGGGATCTTCACCGGGTCAACGTCTCCGCAATAATTGATTCTGGCGCAACAGCCTCTTACATAGATAAGGAATTCACAGTTGTAAATAAAATCCCACTTGTGCAAAAAAGGTCTCCCATTCTTTTGCGGGGTATTGATGGTAATGCTATCTCTTCTGGTCCGGTGGAATTCCAAACTATTCCCTTATTAGTATCTACGCATGATCATCACAGAGAGAATCTCACATTTGATGTAATAACTTCACCAGTTTCCCCTATTATTCTAGGCCTAACATGGTTAAGTCTGGATAACCCACACATAACTTGGTCCACACTTTCTGTCACCTTTAACTCCAAGTACTGCACTACAGCATGCTTCCCTGTCAGTATTATGCATACCTCCAGTATAGAACCAGAATTCCAAATACCTGCAGAGTATAGGGACATTTTGGATTTTTTTAGTAAAACCGAATCCAAAAACTTACCTCCCCACAGGAAATATGACTACCCAATAGAAATTTTACCTGGTGCAGACATTCCCTGTGGGCATATATTCCCTCTATCTAACCCCGAGCTCACTCACTTAAAATCCTATCTTGAGGACAATATTAGAAAGGGTTTTATACGGCCGTCTACTTCGCCGGCAGGGGCGGTCATATTCTTCGTAAAAAACAAGGATGGTTCCCTAAGGCCCATAGTAGACTACAGACAACTAAATAAAATTACAATAAAAAATCGTTACCCTTTACTCTTAATTCCAGAACTTATTGAGAGGCTCGAAGGGGCGAAATCATTTTTTAACTGGATTTAAGGGGCGCATATAATTTGATCCGTGTAAGAAGTGGTGATGAGTGGCTGATGGCGTTCCGCACCCTTTACGGCCTGTACGAATACACGGTCATGCCATTCGGGCTGTGTAATGCCCCAGCCACTTAACAGCATTTGATTAATGATCTGTTCAGAGACATCCTGGATGTATTTATTGTCATATATCTTGATGATATCTTGAATTATATATTCCAAAACCTTGGCTGAACACGTAACTCATGTCAGACAAGTACTCTCTAGATTGAGAGATAACTATCTCTATGCGAAACCTGAAAAATGTATTTTCAATACACAAAGCATAGCCTTCCTTGGGTATGTTATCACTTCCTCAAATATCCATATGAAGGATACGAAGATCCACGCTATCAAACATTGGCCAACCCCTAATACCAGAAAAGATGTTCAGCGCTTTTTGGGGTTCGCAAATTTTTATCGCAAATTTATCAAGAACTTCTCTAACTTGACCAAACCTTTAACCACGCTAACCAAAACTTCCGTACCCTTCCACTGTAACCAAGACTCTCAAAAAGTATTTGATTATCTGAAAACAAGATTTACTACAGCACCTATTCTGAGTTTCCCTAATCCAGAATTTCAATACATCCTGGAGGTTGATGCTTCAGATGTCGCTGTAGGTGCAGTGCTATCCCAACATAAAGGCATAAAGCAACCTCTACATCCAGTTGCTTTTTTCTAACCTCTCCAGAACAAAACTACCCTATCGGGGATAAAGAATTATTAGCCATTAAACTATCACTTGAGCACTGGCGCCATCTCCTGGAAGGAACAACCATACCTACTCTGATTTATACCGATCACAGAAATCTGCAATACCTCAAATCCACAAGAACACTGTCTGCTAGGCAAGTCAGGTGGAACTTATTTTTCTCTAGGTTCAATTACCAAATAGTTTACCGACCTGCTAATAAAAACTTCAAGGCAGATGCCCTCTCTAGGATACCCTCTTATACACGCCACAAGACACATGAACAAAGCCTGATTCAAAAGGAGAATTTCATATCCTTCATATTCGACTTCAAACACCAATTACAACAAGAACAAGAGATGGACCAAACAAAACCATTAACCCCATTAACCCTCCTTCAACAGAAACAGGATGGGTTTTATTATCATCACGAGAAATTGTACATACCACCTGCTCTCTGGGAGATGTTATTACAATCTGCTCACGACTCGTTACTCGCCGGACACCCAGGGATAAGAAAAACCCAAGAACTCATAGGAAGATCCTACTGGTGGCCTGCTATGTCCACTGATATCAGCGATCATATCCTCTCCTGCGGTAGATGTACTGTTTCCAAAACCACAAAGCATCCACCCTACGGCCTATTACTCCTTCTTAGTACCCCAACTAGGCCATGGTTGGCGATAGCTGTCGACTTTATTGATGACCTACCCAAGTCCGACAACAATACCACCATACTTGTAGTGGTGGACTTGTTCAGTAAAATGTCCCACTTTATTGCACATCATAAACTACCTACAGCTGCAGAAACCATTCAACAACTCATCACTCATGTTTTCAAACACCAGGAATCCCGAATACCATACTAAGTGACCGTGGTACCCAATTTTCCAGCAGACTTTGGACAGAATTCTGCAAAGCATTTGCCATTGATAAAAGACTTACAACAGCATATCACCCACAATCTAATGGACAGAGAGATGTAATCAATGGCTTGAACAATTTCTAAGAGTCTATTGCTCTACACAACAACATCTTTGGTCAAATCATCTTCCCTACGCCGAATTCTGTTTTAATAACTCTGTCCACTCTACTACCAAAAGAACCCCTTTCTTCGTCAACTATGGTTTTCACCCCAGATTCCAACTCCTTCCAGACAACCAAAGTTCATCCCCCAACGTCTCGGAGCTCTCTGATCTCATCTCCTCCAACTTCGCCGCCATACAGTCGGCTATCGACGACGCTAAAAGGACGCAAAAGTTCTACTATGATAAAAAAAAGGTTACCACCTCCATGCTATGCTATCGGGAACGTAGTCTGGTTATCTACCAGGAATTTAAAACTCAATACTCCCTCCAGGAAACTGTCTCCATTGTACATCGGACCCTACCCTGTATCACAGGTCATCAATGTCAATAAAGTACGACTTAAATTACCTGACACTATGAAAGTGCATCCCACATTTCATGTCTCTCTTCTCAAACCCTACAAGGCTATAAGGAGCTCCTCGTCCCTACTCCCCAAGTGTCTATCGACCCAAACACTGAATATGAGGTTCGTACCATCTTGGACTCTCTGCGTTTTTGTGGAACTCTACAGTACCTTGTAAGTTGGAAGGGTTACACTCCGGATGACGATTCCTGGGAACCTGCTAGCAATATATCTGCTCCCAGATTGGTCTCCTTGTTTCACCGGCGGAAACCTGATCATCCTTGGCCTTAAAGGGATACTGAACCCAAATTTTTTCTTTCATGTTTCGAATAGAGCATGCAATTTTAAGCAACTTTCTAATTTACTTCTGTTATCAATTTTTCTTCGTTCTCTTGCTATCTGTATTTGAAAAAGAAGGCATCTAAGCTAAGGAGCTAGCAAATTTGTGGTTCAGAACCATGGACAGCATTTGTTTATTGGTGCAGTCCAATCAGCAAGGACAACCCAGGTTGTTCACCAAAAATGGGCCGGCATTTAAACTTAAATTCTTGCTTTTCAAATAAACATACCAAGAGAATGAAGAAAAATTGATAATAGGAGTACATTAGAAAGTTGCTTAAAATTGCATGCTCTATCTGAATCACAAAATAAAAAAATGTGGGTACAGTGTCCCTTTAAGCACCGGAGCTGCTCCTTGAGGGGGGGGGGTCCTGTCAGGAGTTCTAAACTTGAGCCTATACTTCGTCTCCTCAGAGACTTTTACTCCAGCCCTGCACAGCTCCTGCTGAGTGCACCACGGATCCTCTGTTCCACTTCAACCGGAACTTTCGGATCAATCCGCGGTGACATCACACGCCAGCTACACCGCAACACAGAGCTCCGCTCATCTCTCTTCACCGGACTGCAACCTAGCTCTCTTGGGGCTCTCTGACAACCGGGACCGGTTCATCCTCACATTCCTACACAGGATCTTTAAAGGTACTTCCCCATATTAACGTTATAGCACATAAGTACTTCTTATATCAAACGTAACTCGGTGCCATTACCTGCTAGAACCTAGGCCTCAGCATTTCTTCTCCTCTCACACATTGATTGCCTATTTGTATATGTTATATTATGCTACTTCCTACAACGTTGTTCCTATCCCAGGTTAGTCAGTAAGAGACTCTGCTGCAATCATTTAGTGATTCCTCACATGTGGCAGCTATAGAGTCATTTTTACTTACAGACCTTTACACTAATCCTGCTTCCAGATTATTGGGAGTTCAACATTACCTTGGTGGGTAATTAATGTTGAGCTCTACATGATCACTTTGCAACAAAAATAAGATAAGTTTTATGATACATCTCAGCAGCTGTGAGATAAGCAGAACGTCATCAATGTAGTGAAGCCACATACTGACGTGCTGCGTACCCGGGTGGTCAATATCGAAGACACACTTGGTTTCCCAAAATCCCAGATAGAGGCACGCATAAGAAGGAGCAAATTTTGCCCCCATTGCTGTGCCTCTAACTTGGATGTTCCAGAGCAAATTGTAAAAGGTCAAGAAAATTGATATGGTTACGCAAGGCCACTCCTTTCTGATTTAAATAAAAATATATTGCCTGTATTCCTCTATCATGAGGAATACTTGAATAAAGTGATTCAACATCTATGGTGGCCAAAATTGTGTCACCAGTTATTGAATTATTTGCATACAAAGAGAGAAGCGCTCTACCAGGAACGAACAACAGCTCAGTGGCTTGATCTATGGCGATTTACCACACGGAAGCAGACTCTTTTAGACCAGTGTGCTTTTCACGGGCTGGACTGACCTTACTTGGCGGATCAGACTGATATACTTCAGGAAAGTTTTCTTGACAACCCCAGACGATCGTTTCGGCCTCCTATGGGCCTCGTCAGTGAGGTGCAGCCACATTCCTCTAAGCACACTGGGCAAGGAGTCCACGTCTGGTTTCCCCCATCACCCATAGGGAAACTTCCCCAGGGTCATAATAATTTGCATACAAAGAGAGAAGCGCTCTACCAGGAACGAACAACAGCTCAGTGGCTTGTTCTATGGCGATTTACCACCCGGAAGCAGCCTCTTTTAGACCAGTGTGCTTTTCACAGAAGAAAACTTTCCTGAAGTATATCAGTCTGATCCCGCCAAGTAAGGTCAGTCCAGCCCCGAAATACCAGGCAATTCTCCTCTGAACAAGGAACATGACAACCCCAGACGATCGTTTCGGCCTCCTATGGGCCTCGTCAGTGAGGTGCAGCCACATTCCTCTAAGCACACTGGGCAAGGAGTCCACGTCTGGTTTCCCCCATCACCCATAGGGAGACTTCCCCAGGGTCATAATAATTTGCATACAAAGAGAGAAGCGCTCTACCAGGAACGAACAACAGCTCAGTGGCTTGTTCTATGGCGATTTACCACCCGGAAGCAGCCTCTTTTAGACCAGTGTGCTTTTCACAGAAGAAAACTTTCCTGAAGTATATCAGTCTGATCCCGCCAAGTAAGGTCAGTCCAGCCCTGAAATACCAGGCAATTCTCCTCTGAACAAGGAACATGACAACCCCAGACGATCGTTTCGGCCTCCTATGGGCCTCGTCAGTGAGGTGCAGCCACATTCCTCTAAGCACACTGGGCAAGGAGTCCACGTCTGGTTTCCCCCATCACCCATAGGGAGACTTCCCCAGGGTCATAATAATTTGCATACAAAGAGAGAAGCGCTCTACCAGGAACGAACAACAGCTCAGTGGCTTGTTCTATGGCGATTTACCACCCGGAAGCAGCCTCTTTTAGACCAGTGTGCTTTTCACAGAAGAAACCTTTCCTGAAGTATATCAGTCTGATCCCGCCAAGTAAGGTCAGTCCAGCCCCGAAATACCAGGCAATTCTCCTCTGAACAAGGAACATGACAACCCCAGACGATCGTTTCAGCCTCCTATGGGCCTCGTCAGTGAGGTGCAGCCACATTCCTCTAAGCACACTGGGCAAGGAGTCCACGTCTGGTTTCCCCCATCACCCATAGGGAGACTTCCCCAGGGTCATAATAATTTGCATACAAAGAGAGAAGCGCTCTACCAGGAACGAACAACAGCTCAGTGGCTTGTTCTATGGCGATTTACCACCCGGAAGCAGCCTCTTTTAGACCAGTGTGCTTTTCACAGAAGAAAACTTTCCTGAAGTATATCAGTCTGATCCCGCCAAGTAAGGTCAGTCCAGCCCCGAAATACCAGGCAATTCTCCTCTGAACAAGGAACATGACAACCCCAGACGATCGTTTCGGCCTCCTATGGGCCTCGTCAGTGAGGTGCAGCCACATTCCTCTAAGCACACTGGGCAAGGAGTCCACGTCTGGTTTCCCCCATCACCCATAGGGAGACTTCCCCAGGGTCATAATAATTTGCATACAAAGAGAGAAGCGCTCTACCAGGAACAAACAACAGCTCAGTGGCTTGTTCTATGGCAATTTACCACCCGGAAGCAGACTCTTTTAGACCAGTGTGCTTTTCACAGAAGAAAACTTTCCTGAAGTATATCAGTCTGATCCCGCCAAGTAAGGTCAGTCCAGCCCCGAAATACCAGGCAATTCTCCTCTGAACAAGGAACATGACAACCCCAGACGATCGTTTCGGCCTCCTATGGGCCTCGTCAGTGAGGTGCAGCCACATTCCTCTAAGCACACTGGGCAAGGAGTCCACATCTGGTTTCCCCCATCACCCATAGGGAGACTTCCCCAGGGTCATAATAATTTGCATACAAAGAGAGAAGCGCTCTACCAGGAACGAACAACAGCTCAGTGGCTTGTTCTATGGCGATTTACCACCCGGAAGCAGCCTCTTTTAGACCAGTGTGCTTTTCACAGAAGAAAACTTTCCTGAAGTATATCAGTCTGATCCCGCCAAGTAAGGTCAGTCCAGCCCCGAAATACCAGGCAATTCTCCTCTGAACAAGGAACATGACAACCCCAGACGATCGTTTCAGCCTCCTATGGGCCTCGTCAGTGAGGTGCAGCCACATTCCTCTAAGCACACTGGGCAAGGAGTCCACGTCTGGTTTCCCCCATCACCCATAGGGAGACTTCCCCAGGGTCATAATAATTTGCATACAAAGAGAGAAGCGCTCTACCAGGAATGAACAACAGCTCAGTGGCTTGTTCTATGGCGATTTACCACCCGGAAGCAGCCTCTTTTAGACCAGTGTGCTTTTCACAGAAGAAAACTTTCCTGAAGTATATCAGTCTGATCCCGCCAAGTAAGGTCAGTCCAGCCCCGAAATACCAGGCAATTCTCCTCTGAACAAGGAACATGACAACCCCAGACGATCGTTTCGGCCTCCTATGGGCCTCGTCAGTGAGGTGCAGCCACATTCCTCTAAGCACACTGGGCAAGGAGTCCACGTCTGGTTTCCCCCATCACCCATAGGGAGACTTCCCCAGGGTCATAATAATTTGCATACAAAGAGAGAAGCGCTCTACCAGGAACGAACAACAGCTCAGTGGCTTGTTCTATGGCGATTTACCACCCGGAAGCAGCCTCTTTTAGACCAGTGTGCTTTTCACAGAAGAAAACTTTCCTGAAGTATATCAGTCTGATCCCGCCAAGTAAGGTCAGTCCAGCCCCGAAATACCAGGCAATTCTCCTCTGAACAAGGAACATGACAACCCCAGATGATCGTTTCGGCCTCCTATGGGCCTCGTCAGTGAGGTGCAGCCACATTCCTCTAAGCACACTGGGCAAGGAGTCCACGTCTGGTTTACCCGATCACCCATAGGGAGACTTCCTCAGGGTCATAATAATTTGCATACAAAGAGAGAAGCGCTCTACCAGGAACGAACAACAGCTCAGTGGCTTGTTCTATGGCGATTTACCACCCGGAAGCAGCCTCTTTTAGACCAGTGTGCTTTTCACAGAAGAAAACTTTCCTGAAGTATATCAGTCTGATCCCGCCAAGTAAGGTCAGTCCAGCCCCGAAATACCAGGCAATTCTCCTCTGAACAAGGAACATAACAACCCCAGATGATCGTTTCGGCCTCCTATGGGCCTCGTCAGTGAGGTGCAGCCACATTCCTCTAAGCACACTGGGCAAGGAGTCCACGTCTGGTTTACCCGATCACCCATAGGGAGACTTCCTCAGGGTCATAATAATTTGCATACAAAGAGAGAAGCGCTCTACCAGGAACGAACAACAGCTCAGTGGCTTGTTCTATGGCGATTTACCACCCGGAAACAACCTCTTTTAGACCAGTGTGCTTTTCACAGAAGAAAACTTTCCTGAAGTATATCAGTCTGATCCCGCCAAGTAAGGTCAGTCCAGCCCCGAAATACCAGGCAATTCTCCTCTGAACAAGGAACATGACAACCCCAGACGATCGTTTCGGCCTCCTATGGGCCTCGTCAGTGAGGTGCAGCCACATTCCTCTAAGCACACTGGGCAAGGAGTCCACGTCTGGTTTCCCCCATCACCCATAGGGAGACTTCCCCAGGGTCATAATAATTTGCATACAAAGAGAGAAGCGCTCTACCAGGAACGAACAACAGCTCAGTGGCTTGTTCTATGGCGATTTACCACCCGGAAGCAGACTCTTTTAGACCAGTGTGCTTTTCACAGAAGAAAACTTTCCTGAAGTATATCAGTCTGATCCCGCCAAGTAAGGTCAGTCCAGCCCCGAAATACCAGGCAATTCTCCTCTGAACAAGGAACATGACAACCCCAGACGATCGTTTCGGCCTCCTATGGGCCTCGTCAGTGAGGTGCAGCCACATTCCTCTAAGCACACTGGGCAAGGAGTCCACGTCTGGTCTAGTTATTGAATTATCTTGAATTTTTCTTAACAGATCAGGGGTGTCTTGTACATAAGAATTTAATGTAGTTACAAAGGGCTGGACAAAATGATCTATGTATTCACCAATGTTTTCTAATGGTCCCTGTATCCCTGCCACAATGGGATAATTCACTCACTCTTTATGTACTATAGGGATAGTATAAAATGTTGGGCCCCTAGGGTGACTGGATAACAAGAAATTAAATTCAGACTTGCTTATAATGTTGTTATCAAGTGCATTTAACAGTATTTTTTCCAATTGGGACATAATGACATTCATGGGGTTTTGATCTAGCTTACGATATTGATGGGGGTCATTTAACTGTCTACTGCACTCGCTAGGATTCAGAGTCGTGTCCTGAACTACTATGTTACCTGGACGAGACCGGGGAGATTGAAATTCTCCACCTTAGAGGTGGTGAAAGGTTAGGAAAGAAGCGGTCTGATGACCGCTGCTTGTTAAATACGGACTGCGGTTCTCTTGTGAGAACCTGCAATCGATGGGGGTCGAAAGGCTTGCAAAGCCTTTGATAAATCGACCCCTAAATGTATACATAGTAGTTCTATAATACAGTCATTACACTAATCATTAATCATATTTGTATAATAATTTACTAGATGCTGTAAACAAAATTAACTTAAATAAACCTGTCAAATGTCTATCGTTCAGAAATGGTGTCAACAAACTATGGTTATAGGGACAGTCACCTTGTTGCCTAAACCTAAACAATCCTAATGTATATGTTTAAATCCTAGTGCTTTGTTTTACAGTTGTTATCTGATAAAGCAAATTAGGGACAACTATATTGCAGAGTTAGCCTTGAGAAGTCAGTAGGGAGCATTCCAAGTTCTAGAAATGTGAAATTCCTTAAAATTTTATGTGCTAAATTATATGAAAAGGGAGCAAAATAAATAATGAAAGTAGATTGCAAAGTTGTTTCCTTATGTATAAAAACATTTTATATAAAACTAGGCGATAAGCCTGCCCAGAGGACAGTCTATGTTAAAAAAATCCAAACCTTCAAGCTAATTTTACTAAAAATAAAAAAATAAAATTACAGAAATAAATATCCAAAATAGAAAAAAATAAGCCTAAACTAATACCCCTATAAAAATAAACCCCCCCAAAAAATAAAAACACCCCCTAATCTAATACTAAACTACCAATAGCCCTTAAAAGTGACTTTTGTAGGGCATTGCCCCTAAAGGGGCATTTGTATGGGCATTCAGCTCTTTTACTGCCCTTAAAAGGGTATTCGGCTCTTTCCAGCCCAATAAATCCCTAATCTTAAAAATAAAATAAAAAAACAAAAATAAAAAAAATTCTTCTATCTTCATCCTGTGCGAAAGCGGTGCGGAGCGGTCTTCCCTGATGCGAGGATCCGGAGCGGCGGTCCTCAGCAGCGGTGATCCTCAGCGGCGTGGAGGCTCCTCTTCATCCGATCTCCGGCATACACTGAAAATTGAATGCAAGGTACCGCATTCAATTTGGGGTAACTTGCATTCCTATTGGCTGAAATTTTGAAATCAACCAATAGGATTAGAGCTACTGAAATCCTATTGGCTGTTCAAATAAGCCAATAAGATCTCAGTAGCTCTCATCATTATTGCTGATTTCAAAATTTCAGCCAAAAGGAATTCAAGGTACCCCAATAAATATGGGGTACCTTGAATTCAATCTTCAGTGTGCGACAGACGATTGCATGAAGAGGAGCCTCCACACCACTGAGGACCGCCACTGAGGATCCGTGCATCGGGGAAGCCAGCTCCGCACCTCCGCTCTGCGCCGCCTTTGCACTGGATGAAGATAGAAGATGATGGAGCCGCCTGGTAGAAGATCTTCTCCGGCAGACTTCAGGAACAGTGAATACCTATTTAGGGCTTAGTTTTAGGATTTTTTTTAATTTTTTTAAGATTAGGGATTAAATGGGCTGTAAAATAGCTGAATGCCCTTTTATGGGCAATGCCCATACAAATGCCCCTTTAGGGGCAATAAGTAGTTTAAGATTTTTTAGTGTTAGGTTTTTTTTATTTTGGGGGTTTGGTGTGTGGGGTTTTTTACTGTTAGGGGGGACTTAGTCTTTTTTTAAACATAAAAGAGCCATTTAACTTAGGGCAATGCCTTACAAATTATTAGGGGGGGCTTTTTATTTTCATAGGGATTAGGTTTAATTTTTGTTATTTTTGATCATTTTGTTTATTTTTTTTCTGTAATTTTAGAGTTTTTTATTTTTTGTCATTTTAGAGGTTTTTTTTGTAATTTAATGTTAGGTTTTATTTAAGTGTAACTTAGTATTGGGATACATTTAGGGGGTGTTAGCTTAGGGGGCTTAGTAATTAAATTAGTTATTTGAGTTGTGGGGAGTTGGCGGTTTAGGAGTTAATAGGTTAATTAGGTTTATTGTGATGAGGGGTTTTGGCGGTTTAGGGGTTAATAGGTTAATTAGGTTTATTGCGATGTGGGGGTTGTCGGTTTAGGGGTTAATAGGTCAATTAGGTTTATTGCGATGTGGGGGGTTGACGGTTTAGGGGTTAATATTTTAATTATGTTATTTGCGGATTAGGGGTTAATTACTTTATTATTTTGTGATGTGGGGGTTTGCGGTTTAGGTGTTTATTAATACTTTGTGTGGGAGGTTAGGTTTTTTTTTGTTATACTTTGTGCGGGCGGTTACGTGTTTGTTATTTAATTTGTGCGGTTATGTGTTGTTTTTTTAAAGGATTTGGGTTTGCCTAAACTGCATCCAGGTGGATTCCGAAAATGGCAGGGTGGTGAAAGTATGCACCTGCGGTGGATTCTCTTTACCACCCTGCCATTTTCGGAACGTGTGCAGCCAACATTCTTTTGACTGCCTTGCGCAGCCAGCATTCCTTTGAGGTTGCGTGCGCAACTGGCAACACAGACGGACGCGTTACAAACGAAATTATAGTATAGATATCAAGGTGTTTAATGTCCCATTAAAAACAGAGTGCATCAAAGCTTTAAATTAATTACAAATAAACTTTCTGACACCATTTACAGTGACATCACTCATCATGACATAAGAAATAAGATGAAATGCAAATACTAACCCAAGGATCTTAACTGATACTAAAAACTGGTACAATCACTATCACTGATTCGGCAGTGCACCTATCTCAGCTGTATCCTTCAATCGTTGCAGAAAGTGGCTTCACAGGCACTGCAGCTTTCATTCATGGTGGACAGATTACTACTGTCCGAAGTAAATTGTTCTCCATTAACTGCCCATAAATACCATTCACTTCACTAAAACCAAACAGGGACTGACATTTCACTGTAACAAAATATCATCTGTCATAGACACTGCAACAAATATTACAAACACTGACATTCTTAATTTGGCTCCTTCACATCATCAAGCATATTGCACAATGAGTAGACAATCAAATGATATGTTATGTTATATCATTAACAAAGTTCTACCCTAGGTACTTAGACACCTGTTGCCTTTATATTCCCACTCTTTCCTTATTTAGTGTCATATTTGCCTCATATGTATGAGCACTGTGGAATCTGTTAGCGCTCTACAAAAAAATTATTCAGCAAGAGACTTGTAGATCAGTGACTAACTGTTTCTGAGCAGCCTCATATAAAGCACTGATAAACCTTCCAAGACACTAATAGAACAGTGTTAGAGAAAAATATTTAACTATGCCATTTTGTCCTGTGCTTTATATTAAATTGATGCTTATAGCTTTAAGACCAATACACTTTCTTGTCAGTTCAGCTATTTTGTTGTGCTTGCAAACATATAAACTAGTGCTAAGTAAAAACCACCGAATTGCTGTATGGACGAGATAAGAAGACCACGAGGTGCCTTTGTGTGAAGATTCTGGATTGGCTCAAAGCACAGCACATGGGACAATTTGAGGCTATAAAGTGACACTGTTCTTATCTGATTTTGCATGCCAGGTTGTGTTACTGTAAAGTGATGACATGCTGTTGTAATCCTGCTTGATTGTACAATGATAACCTTTTAAATTTGGAACAATTGTTTCAAGTTGTATTTTTTTCTTCAACATTTTGGTGCCGAAACCCGGGAGTTTGAAAGAGATTCTGGACAGAGCCAAGTGGAACCTGAGGACAGGAGACCACCAGCACCAACAGGTGAGAACCTTTGTGTCTCAAATTGCTCTCCCCTCCTCTGATTCTTAAACCCTCTGTCCTGTCATAAGTACAAACTCCCAAGAACCTGAAATAACTTATGTTTTAACATCTTTTGTTATGAATTTGTGAGTGTAAGAGGTCATTCACGGCGTGTGAATGCACTGCTCCAAGACACCCCTCTGTGGAGAAAGCAAGTGGGAGCAGTGATGTGTTAAGAAAGAGGACCCTATCGTCCTCAGACACAAAAAATTTCTACTTTCTGAGTTTGTCAAGTAAACTGTTACTAACATTGTCTGCACAGCAAAGGGACAACAGAAGGTTAAGTGTGGGTTCGTGCAGAGTTTCTTACTAGTATGCCTTGGCTTTCAGTACAAAGTCTCTGGGTACCACCTGTGCTTGGCTTTTGGACAACGTTGATTAAGTTCAACTTCAATCCAATGCTGCTATTGGGTACATGGCTATTCCTAGAGAACGAGAGCGAACCGTGATCTCTGATTACCTCTCAGACTGCAAGAGCAGTTTATCTTCAATGATAGATGCTGGGAACCCATACCACACAACTGCAGAGTGTGGATGCTAAACTAGAGGCTATAACCGCTAAGCTCTCCTCACTATTTGCTGTGACGTATACGGTTCCTGTTGTTACACCGCTGGTCTCTGCTCCTAGTGCTGCAACTTCTTCCCCTGCTTCTGGAAGTATACCCTGGATACTATTGCCTGACAAATATGAAGGTACTACTGATTGTAGGGGTTTTCCTAACCAGTGCAGGCTGCACTTTCGCAATGATCCTCACACCTTCCAGTCTCATCAGTCAGGTCACCTTAATTATTTCCTTATTGAAAAACAAGGCCCTGGTCTGGGTCTCCCCCCTTTTGGAACAGAACGCTCTACTCCTGAACGATGCAGATGCTTTCATTTCTGCATTATCTTCTGTCTTTGGGACTTCTGCCCGTGCTTCTGCTGCAGAATACTCTCTCCTGGATCTGTAACAGAGCAATAGATTTGTGACACAATATGCCATTGAGTTTTGCACCTTGGCACTTGAGACCAGTTGGGATGGCAGTGCTCTCAAGGTGGCCTTTAGGAGAGGTTTGCATGAACGCATCAAGGATGAACTTACTTATCGTGATGTTCCTTCTTCCTTGGATGACTTTATAATGCTTTGTATCAGACTAGATTCTCGCTTCCAGGAGAGACAAGCTGAGATAGACAGAACTCGTAGAATCCTTCCCTCTCGTCCGGTCTCTAGACTATCCTCTTCCCCCTCAGCACCTCCAGTAAACTCTATAGAGGAACCCATGGATCTCTCCTCCCTCAAACCCTCTGAATCCGAAAGACAGAGAAGAAGGAGATTGAGACTGTGTTTCTTTTGTGGTTCTAACTCACACCATCTTAAGAATTGTGATATTCTGCTGGGAAAAGCCATTGCTTAGAGGATAGTATTGGGGTACCTCTAAACATGATCCCTACTAAACCCCCTCACTCCTTTTGTATCCTGGTACCTGTTACCCTGACCTTCCTTCAGAATTCTGTCCACTCTCAAGTCTTTATTGATTCAGGTGCAGCTGGAAATTTTCTTGATCACCGTTTTATGATTCAGCCAGGCTTACCTTTTTTGCAGAAAAAGCAATGTCTCAAGAGCTTTGGATGGCACTCCCCTTGGATCAGGTTTAATCCATTTCGAATCAGCATCCCTAACCCTGACTGTGGGAGTCCTTCATACCGAACAGCTGCAGTTCGATATCATTCATTCTCCAGCACAACCTGTCACAATCCACAGTTCAACTGGGCTGAGGGACAGTGCCTTCACTCCTGCCTTGCTAAGGATACGCCTCTGCGCCACATCCCCATAGCCAGTCTAGCCAATGACGCCATTCAGTCAGGGCCGTATTAATGGTTAAGAGTTCACATGGGACAATTTGAGGCTATAAAGAGACACTGTTCTTATCTGATTTTGCATGGCAGCTTGTGTTACTGTAAAGTGAAGACATGCTGTCTATATATATATGTATATATACTATATTAGTGATTAACCCTTTCCAGGCAACCACATATAGAGAAATGTTAACAGCCTCCCCATAAAACACCCTATTGTTACCTAGTGTTATTCTCCCCATTCTTATTTAGGGTATTTACCTTGGCCTGACACAAAAGGGGTTGCAAAGAATATGTCTGAAAGTACACTTACCTTCCTTGGTGCAAAGAAGAGATATTTTGCTTCTACTTTCACAAATTTGTCTAAAAAAAACAAACAACAACAACAATGATCAAAATAGCGGTTAAGGTTAACTTCTTGGATGCCAGTGATAGCTGTAATGTTTTGCTTTAAAATTTGTTACATCCCCTCTATGACCACCAAACATTACCCCAAAACGAGACACTCTGCACCATATTAATTTATAAATGCATTAGCTTAGAGTTGTGTAGTTCAACCAATTATTTCACTTAAAAAGACACTAAAGCCACATTTTTTTCTTTCATGATTCAGATAGAGCATGTAATTTTAAGCAGCTTTCTAATTTACTCCTATTATCAATTTTTATTCGTTCTCTTGCTATCTTTATTTGAAAAAGCAGGAATTTAAGCTTAGTAGCCTGCTTAGTTTTGGTTCAACATCCTAGATATTGCTTTCCGATTGGTGGATACATTAAGCCACCAATCAGCATGAGCTACCCAGGTTCTGAACCAAAAATAGGCCGGCTCCTAAGCTTAGATTTCTGCTTTTTAAATAAAGATAGCAAGAGAACAAAGAAAAATGTATAATAGAAGTAAAATAGAAAGTTGCTTAAAATTCCAATCACTATCTGAATCATGAAAGAAAAAAAATTGGGTTTAGTATCCCTTTAATGATGCAGCTGCACTGTTCTTTGAAAGCAAAGTAGCTTTTTAGAAAGAGTTTTGAAAAACGTTTCTTAGGATGGGTGCCTGCTTGTATATATACCTGCCTGTGTCTGTGTACCTGCCTGGTTGTGTGTAGTCATTCCTTCTTAACTGTGTCTGTCCATCTCTCTACCTCTGTGTGTCTGCTTGACAGTGTGTATGTGTGCGGCAGCTGAGACAGTATGGCGGAGCCATGCGAGGGGCCGCTGGGGCAGTTAGGATGAGCTATATGAAGGGCAGCATGAAAAAAGACCTGCATATTGTTTTGAAATAAAATCAAGCCATGTTCCTTGTCCCTGCGTTGATTATTTAAAAAATATAATCTGTAATTTTGTATTAATGAATGCAGGTACAAGTACACAGTAACATGATTTACTTTTCTAACAAATGATGCAGGTGCTTGTAAAAAAAAATAACAAAATAACAAAACAAAAAAAGAACCATCATTAAAGGGATACTAAATCCAGTTTTTGTTCTTCTTTCATGATTCAGACAGAGCATGCATTTTTAAGCAACTTTCTAATTTACTCCTTTTATCAATTTTTCTTTGTTCGTTTGCTATCTTTATTTGAAAAGCAAGAATATAAACTTAGGAACCAGCCCATTTTCGGTTCAGCACCTGGGTTGGGCTTGCTGATTGGTGGCTAAATGTAGCCACCAATCAGCAAGCGCTATCCAGGGTGCTGAACCAAAAATGGCCTGGCTTCTTAGCTTAGATTCCTGCTTTTTCAAAAAATTATAATAGACGTAAATTATAAATTTGCCTAAAATTGCAAGCACTATCTGAATCATAAAAGAAAGAATTTGGGTTTAGTATCCCTTTAATTGCTATGTGTCTAAGCAAAAGTTCAATGGTATATGCACTCTCACCACCGTCCTGCAACTGCCAGTGTGCTCTTGAGGAATATACAGCAAGAAACAAAGTGAAGTACTCACTGGACTTTGGATATCAATGTGAAATATTTTATTTAGTGACGTTTCAGGACCTCAAATGTCCCTTCTTCTGATAATCAAAGTGTACAAATGAACAAACTTATATAGGCCTGTAGGCCCCTCCCCCACTTCGGTCACCAATCTCTGGAGACTGTGTGCAAACTTTTAAGGGGCTAAAGCATTCAGGTAGCCCAAACATAAACTAAATTGTAACATAGTACTGTACACTAAACTGGCCGTATACAACAAAATGGCATATGTGCATATCAACTCGTGTAAAAAATGTATCGTAAAACAATAAGTGTTCAGTGATCCCACAAGTCTCCTGCTTCCCCAGCCGGTCTATGCCCCGGGTTTGTATGTAAGTGGAACAATCCATGTTATATATAAACTAATTCATGGTAACTAACACCAGCCTCACACTGTACTTGGAAGGGTGCCCTTCATGGATTCTTGCACCAGGGCCCTGAGGTTTCCAGCTACGCCTCTGATCTAAGCCTCTGCAGACTGCCCCCTTATTTCAGTTCTTTTGATGTGATGTGCATTTTAGCCAATCGGGTAATTCCACAGGAGTGAGCACAATGTTATCTATATGGCACATATGAACTAGCACTGTCTAGCTGCAAAAAACTATCAAAATAGACTGAGATAAGAGGCGGCCTTCAAGGGCTTAGAAATTAGCATATGAGCCTACCTAGGTTTAGATTTCAACAAAGAATACCAAAGAACAAAGCAAATTTGATGATAAAAGTAAAATGGAAAGTTGTTTAAAATTGCATGCCCTATCTGTCCTTTTAAGTACCACATGAGAACCAATCATTTTGGTGCATTCACCTGTACTCTAACAGAAAATCTTTTGGTTGCCCTTGATTACATGAACTAGAGACATTTTATCTGAGACACATGACTAAATATTAATCTATGGCCACTTTTACTTCTTATCTAAACAATACTTTAAACCAACGTAATGTAAAGACAGTTCTGGTCTAATGAAAGAAGCTGATTAAATACGAAGCCTTACCCTGGTACTAGAAGCTCATGGACTGCGGATCTATTTTGCTCTCGCCAATCAGGCTTCAGGTGTAGCCATTGGCTATTTTGAAAACTTTCTTGTTCATGAGCGATCTGTGTTATTTGGGGGCCTCTGCAGCATGGATGAGAGAGTTAACAAACAAAGAAAAAAATTAATATTTGTGCATATGATGAAGGTAGAAATGTGTAGACAAACAAATGAAGTGTGCAGATAGATTTCAGATTCTATATATTTTCAGGCACAAAATGACATTTTGCTAACATAATGACCATGGCTTGCAAGTCCAGATTGGCTCCTTCAAATAAAAACAATGGTTGGTGGAGTTTCGCTATTCATTTAAAAAAAACAAAAAAAAACAATTGCAACAAACAATATGTTAGTGCATTCAAAACATTTTTTTTAATTTACCCACTAAGACAATTTATTGTAAGAATTCAAAAAAAAGTTTGAAATTACAAGGTGTTTACAGATTCTTGAATAGATAAACATATGTGCAGTGCAGCTGGTTGGGCAACCCTTTAAACAGCGTAAGAATAAAAGGTACAAATAACACTTGGCTAATTAATGGATGTCTCCATCTGAACTGTAGAGATGTACAAGAAAGCTTTTGGCAAAAGACTGTTGAAGGCTTGTAATGACCTAGGTTGAAGGCTGCTAATGAACTAGGTTGAAGGCTGGTAATGACCTAGGTTGAAGGCTGGTAATGACCTAGGTTGAAGGCTGGTAATGACCTAGGTTGAAGGCTGGTAATGACCTAGGTTGAAGGATGGTAATGATGACCTAGGTTAAAGACTGGTAATGACCAAGGTTGAAGGCTGGTAATGACCTAGGTTGAAGGCTGGTAATGACCTAGGTTGAAGGCTGGTAATGACCTAGGTTGAAGGCTGGTAATGACCTAGGTTGAAGGCTAGTAATCATTTCCATTTTCAACTCATACAGGGAGGAAAAGTGGCTTTGGCTATCACCCTCTTTATATGATATCACTACTGTCTACTGCCCCTCATGTAGAACAAGCATGATATGATGTAGGACCTAAGTGCTATTTTGGATGTAAGTAAAATCATTTCTCCCCTTGCTGTGCATAGATGCTGTTTCTACTCTAAAAGAATCTGTAATTTCATCATGGGGTTTTATTTGCTTTATAAATAAAAATAACTGTATTTTACAAGGTTATTATAATGGATCACAAACCTGACCTGCTTTAACATATGTGATAACCTCATGCCATTCAGCTACAGCTGGTGTGTGGCATTTCTGTTTTTTTAATAAAATATAATTTTGCTCTGCTAAGCACTTTCAATACATCATCCCTCGTTAGCTAAGTATAATACAAGCTGCAACCATCTAAAAAATAAATATACTGTATATTCTTGGCAAATGTTTCTATTTCGGCTGCCACATGAAAGCACTTTTATTATAACTGGCAGAGTTAACTGCCCAGATCTTACTCTGTGTATTGCGTGCTGTTTTTCTTATAATCCCCACTAGGCTTATTAAACAATTATCACTCTATGCTCTTGCCAGATTGTGCTTAGTTGAATCTAAAAAAAATTGTTAAAAAATAGCAACAATCTATAAATCTCTTTTTACAGTAGATCTTTCCGCAATGTCCTTCACAACTAAACAGTGACATCCAAATGCCAATACAGAGCTAAAAGACCTCAAAATATCACCTTTTAAATATAATTATAAATATTATTATTTAATTAATGCAAACAAAACAATGTATATTAATACCTCTTTAAAAAATGTTAATGCCAGTAAAGAAGGTCGACATTTTACCTCTAAAACATTAAGGAGGCATACCAAACCTTTATATAATGTAATGCACCAAATTATTAAAAGATAAATAGATATATAGACATACATACATATAGACAGACAGACTGCTTATAAAACCCACCAAACTTAGGCCTAGATTTGGAGTTTTGTCGGTAACGACCCGCGTAGCTAACGCTGGCTTTTTTCTGGCCGCACCATAAAAATAACTCTGGTATTGAGAGTCCACAAAAAGGCTGCGTTAGGCTCCAAAAAAGGAGCGTAGAGCATTTTTAACGCAGCTTCAAGTCTCGATACCAGAGTTGCTTACGCAAGCGGCCAGCCTCAAAAACGTGCTCGTGCACGATTCCCCCATAGAAAACAATGGGGCTGTTTGAGCTGAAAAAAACCTAACACCTGCAAAAAAGCCGCGTTCAGCTCTTAACGCAGCCCCATTGTTTGCTATGGGGAAACACTTCCTACGTCTGCACCTAACACCCTAACATGTTCCCCGAGTCTAAACACCCCTAACCTTACACTTATTAACCCCTAATCTGCCGCCCCCGCTATCGCTGACCCCTGCATATTATTATTAACCCCTAATCTGCCGCTCCGTAAACCGCCGCTACTTACATTATCCTTATGTACCCCTAATCTGCTGCCCCTAACACCGCCGACCCCTATATTATATTTATTAACCCCTAATCTGCCCCCCACAACGTCGCCTCCACCTAACTACACTTATTAACCCCTAATCTGCTGAGCGGATCTGAGCGCTACTATAATAAAGTTATTAACCCCTAATCCGCCTCACTAACCCTATAATAAATAGTATTAACCCCTAATCTGCCCTCCCTAACATCGCCGACACCTAACTTCAAACATTAACCCCTAATCTGCCGACCGGAGCTCACCGCTACTATAATAAATGTATTAACCCCTAAAGCTAAGTCTAACCCTAACACTAACACCCCCCTAAGTTAAATATAATTTTATTCTAACGAAATTAATTAACTCTTATTAAATAAATTATTCCTATTTAAAGCTAAATACTTACCTGTAAAATAAATCCTAATATAGCTACAATATAAATTATAATTACATTGTAGCTATTTTAGGATTAATATTTATTTTACAGGCAACTTTGTAATTATTTTAACCAGGTACAATAGCTATTAAATAGTTAAGAACTATTTAATAGTTACCTAGTTAAATAATAACAAAATTACCTGTAAAATAAATCCTAACCTAAGTTACAATTAAACCTAACACTATACTATCATTAAATTAATTAAATAAAATACCTACAATTACCTACAATTAAACCTAACACTACACTATCAATAAATAAATTAAATACAATTCCTACAAATAACTACAATGAAATAAACTAACTAAAGTACAAAAAATAAAAAAGAACTAAGTTACAAAAAATAAAAAAATATTTACAAACATAAGAAAAATATTACAACAATTTTAAACTAATTACACCTACTCTAAGCCCCCTAATAAAATAACAAAGACCCCCAAAATAACAAAATGCCCTACCCTATTCTAAATTACTACATTTCAAAGCTCTTTTACCTTACCAGCCCTGAACAGGGCCCTTTGCGGGGCATGCCCCAAGAAATTCAGCTCTTTTGCCTGTAAAAAAAAACATACAATACCCCCCTCCCCCAACATTACAACCCACCACCGACATACCCCTAATCTAACCCAAACCCCCCTTAAATAAACCTAACACTAAGCCCCTGAAGATCTTCCTACCTTGTCTTCACCCTACCAGGTTCACCTATCCGTCCTGAAGAGCTCCTCCGATGTCCTGATCCAAGCCCAAGCGGGGGGCTGAAGAGGTCCATGATCCGGCTGAAGTCTTCATCCAAGCGGGAGCTGAAGAGGTCCATGATCCGGCTGAAGTCTTCATCCAAGCGGGAGCTGAAGAGGTCCATGATCCGGATGAAGTCTTCTATCAACGGCATCTTCAATCTTCTTTCTTCCGGATCCATCTTGCAGACCTCCGACGCGGAACATCCTCTTCTCCCGACGCCTACTAGCTGAATGACGGTTCCTTTAAGGGACGTCATCCAAGATGGCGTCCCTCGAATTCCGATTGGCTGATAGGATTCTATCAGCCAATCGGAATTAAGGTAGGAATATTCTGATTGGCTGATTCGAATCAGCCAATCAGAATCAAGTTCAATCCGATTGGCTGATTCGATCGGCCAATCAGATTGAGCTTGCATTCTATTGGCTGTTCCGATCAGCCAATAGAATGCGAGCTCAATCTGATTGGCTGATTGGATCAGCCAATCGGATTGATCTTGATTCTGATTGGCTGGTTTTCCCGGCTAACGCCAAACTCCAAATCTAGGCCTTATACTTGGATATTCACAAACTATAAACAATATTAGTACATATATTTAAATTAATTAAAAAAAAATATTTATCATAAATTTCTCTAAAACATTATAAAATACACCTACATGCTTTATTACTGCATCGTCCCAATATATTAGCCTATATTCTTGTGCATTTGTAAACTTTGTTACCTTATAGTACAAATATATATGTGATATTAAGGAAAATGTTATTGTTACCACTAGGTAATAAAGTCTGCAATTGGAATAGAATCTAATCCAGGGCTTGAAAAATCCTGGCGGCCAGTTCCAAAAATATTACTTCTGGCTCCTATTTTTAAAGATTTTATTACAAAACAGAAAGTTCCCATTTTGTTTTGCTTTTTATTATTGCAAATTCCCTTAGCAGCATCAATTAAAACTAATATCAAAGTTTATAAGTTTAAACCGGCCAACAGGTGATGTAATAAACTTTCCCATATATGTTGGTGGTTTTCTTTTTCATTTATCATTTATATAAATAATTCACTGCTATTGTTTTCTTTTGTGTTTTTGTTCTGCACTATAGTTCCAGAATAGTGTTTCTCTGTTATCTTCAATACCACTTGTTTGATAAATTACCCCCTTTGTATAGAAGTTATGTGTAATTTTGTGAGGTAATGTGGATTTCATCTTTTTGTCTCTTGTTTTGCACCAGTCAACTGCAAGTAGCCGGCACAACACTTAACTTTTTTTTTATTTAAAGTTTTTATTGAGGTTTTCAAGAGAAACAATACAAACAATCCATGAAAAAAATATGATGATGACATACAAGAAAATAACATCCAATAAAAAAATATTGTCCAGTATTTAAATATGATAATGACATACAAGAAAATAACATCCAATAAAAAAAATATTGTCCAGTATTTAAATATGATAATGACATACAAGAAAATAACATCCAATAGAAAATATTGTCCAGTATTTAAGGACACAAAACAGTGTCTGTAAAGTATATAAGACAAACCTAAATTAAACCTCGCTTTTATATTTTAGGGTTCCCCCATTAGACAAAAGGCCACTCTTGGACCTATACATATTCGTGTGACATAGAGAAGGGGGGCTAATAAGTCTCGAAGGCCACTTTTGGGCCATGATTTATAATACATCATATTCCCTGTTTTTGCAAACTAAATAATAGCAACGGCAGTAAAGGTACTATAGGTAACAAAGTTAATGGTAAAGTGCAGAGGTCAGATAATACTGAATATTGCAACAGGACATTAGAACAAAAAGTTAAGTTATAGACATGCAAGTACTATGGAGCATATAAATCACTAGACAACTAGCTTTATATAATACAACTGTAGGCAAGTCCTTAACATTTAACTATGTGGACCACATAACATGAATAGTGAGGCACCAACACCTAAACTATCTAAAGAGAATTTAAAATACGTCTACCATTAAGGGGGGGTATATAGGGGTGGTACATATATAGAGGTCCCAAATTCTCAGACTATGTTCTACTTGATCGCATCTAAAAGTAAACTGTGTGGAGTGACTAGCATTAATACCTATATAGGTAACAAGACAGCAAGGTTAAGCAGTTATGAGAATTTAGTCAGCAAAGTTAATGTGTCAAGATCAGCGAGTCAACACACTATACCCTAGGTAGATTTATAGGGATATTGAAATCGCATTACTCCTGGCCCTTCTACTAAAATGAGTGGGACCTATAAAGGGGATATATGAATTTAATGGCTTATAGCGATCTATAACAGAAAAACTGCGCTCACTAGGTATTAGCTCATATGAACATGACAGTTACTACACATTAATAAGTCCTTTAACCATTGTATACACAACATGCATCTCAAGTAAATGCAATAGAGAGCTATGGCGTTCATGAGTCAATGGGCCCTGCTGGAAGTCCAAAAGCCATGGGGCAGTTTATGGGGGAAGGGAGCACCAACAACCGTTTTGGCTAGGAAACATCCTTGTCATCCTGTGACTTGGGGTAAGTTCCCACTATATCATAGTTATCGCTAAATAAAGGGACAAACAGGATGTTGAAGTCCAATGGGTGTAGGGGTATGCAGAGCCTGAAGCGGCTCGTCATTCTGATTGTTCAGCTTACCCAACTCCGTTCCGCTCAAAGACCAAGGTGCTGACCTCGCAAAATAAGTTTCCAGGGCAGGAGAAAAATGCTGCCGTGTTCCCCCTGCAAGTACTCTGCCTACCACTCCCAGCAAGATGCAGATGACAGAGCGCACTTATCGCTCCGGTGGGCGACAGGCCTTGATGCCTTGAAAGTGATGTTAGGAGCTTCTCACTACTCGCTGCTCCATTTTCCAACTTAGGAGTTAGTGCCGGGACATGCCTTCTGTTACATGCATGCGGATCCGCTGCCTCTGGAGGACCTAGGAAGCCATGACTACGGTTGAGCCCACCGCCCTCCCCGGCACGTCTCGGCCAGTCTAGATGAGGCTGTCTGGCAACCTCCGGTAACGGCAGTGTAGTGTCATTGGCGTCTGGGGCATGGCTGTATAGGGATCGCTGGGTTGCGACAACATCTTTGGGTAAGTACTGTGCTGATCTTTCCACTGCCCCCACAACACCATACTGCTCAATCCCAGGACTTAGGACAGGGATAAGTTTGTCCTCCCTGTTACTGTTCTGCAGTTCAGCATTCTGCTCACTTTCAAAGGTCTCTTTCATGGTAGTATTAGGAGGGCAAGGTGCCTGTGCATTCATTTGTAATCTCTCGTAGTGGCGGGGGACAGGCTGGAAGATCCGCACAGTGGCTCTGCTTAATTGTGTCCTTTGTGCCTCCACAGCCCCTCCGGGACGCATGGAAATGGTATGTGTATCAGCGATCTTCAATGGCGGATATGCCAAAACTTGCTGCATAGTACTTGGCTCTTTTTGGTTTTCGCCTCCAAGCGACTCAACCGTGTTACTTTTACTTGTCTTAGAAGCGATAGATCTAGTAAGAGAATGCAGCTTCTCCACTTCAGTATCCCAAACTCTAGTGATTTCCTCAAAGTGCGATTGTAGAAGGGCCTCAATCTCCAACAGCATACCATGAGTGCCAGTCGCCATTGTGGAAGGGAGCTAGATCTTACAGGGATCAATGTTGTGGTGGTACAGAAATAAGGGCAGCAATAATATGCTGCTATTAACCCAGAGTCATCAAGATCCCCGGGGGGTAGTATGTGCGGCAGCCTCGACGGCACAGAGTAACTGAGTCACAAATTAAGCCTGCTTGCCATGCGGTCAGCTTCCATGCAATCAAGCTGAGGAACATAGGATGAGCCGTCTATATAATATTATCTCGCTAACTCCTCCAGGAAAACTTCAGGGCACCTTCCCAAAGGTGTCAGGTGCAAAAGTTATTTTTTTTTAAAAGAGAGAATAATAGTTATATCCAAGTAAGAGTCAGGAGCTCCTCATATACACAACCTTCCGCAACAGCTGTAGGCTCCGCCCCCTCACAACACTTAACTTTTATTCTCTTAGGAGCAGGGAATATGGAGCATACTTATCACTGAGCATCAATCCCTTGTAATGTACATGTACCAGTTTTAGAGAATATGGGCTGCCTGCAGAGGACATTTTTTTCCTTGATAGGAAAGTCTATTTACAGGTTAGCCAGACCAGAATAATTTATCTGCTAATCATTTTAAAGTTAACATATTGACAGCTTAGATTTTTATATTTATTTTGCCATCTTGAACAAACTGCTAGATTCGATTATATTGAAATGTTGGCTCTGCCTATATCATTGCATTACTATAAGTCTTTTATCTAAGCTCCTTGATAAAAAACAAAATCTAAACCAATACTGTAACTGGCAATACCAACAGGGACTATTTAATTTAGCTAATGAAGGAAATAATTAATATTTACCTCTTTAACTAAACGCTCTGATTTTAAACAGCCTATGACTGTTAACGAACACCCCGCATTCTTCTGATTTGGAAACTGATACAAGTCCAAAAAAGGCCCAGTTTTATTTGTTTAAACCTCAAGGGGGATATTTATCAAAGCGTCAAGTATGTTGTATTTGCGGGGGTCAATACGCTCGCCAATCATCGGCAAACATCGCAGCCACGGATCTCAATGCGATCTCCAGATTTAAAAAAACGTCAAAAACACACGTCAAGTACGGCGAGATGAGCATCGGACTGTGGTTAACTAACAGTCATCGATCTTGCGTCTATCCAGGTTTTTCCCAACTTTATTTATACCTTCATTACTGTTCACGAACAAGCACATTTCTCTAGCACATTATTGTATATAGTGGAAATGTATTTTTTTCGGAGCAGGAATTAATTGCCAATATAGCAAGTAGCAACGTATTTGGTGCAAAGTGGACAGTCAATTATTAGAATTATTTTGAAGATTGGGCATACATATTTTATTATGTATGTATATATATATATATATATATATATATATATATATATATATATCAGAGAACAGTCCAAAGTACAGGCACTCAATGGTCTTTATATAAAAAATCCAGTTTTATTAAGTCAAAGTTTAAAATGACATAACGTTTCGGAACACAACTGTGCCTTTGTCAAATGTCAATACAGCAGAGGCAACCTAAAAAAATGACAAACATGTATAAAACCTAACCTTTTATACCCATCTTGCAGCCTCTTACTGCATAAGTGTTCCACCATTCAACACATGAGTGTGACGTCATCAGAGTGCGCTGACGTTATTCGGCTTTCTCAAAGGCGAAAGGCTAAATGCACATCAGGCTCGCGTGAGGCCAGTTATACTCTCAATTTGTTCCCTATATCAGTAATACATGCCTATTTTAGGTGGACAATAGTTATTTGTCCTGATTTTGGCTGTCTGTTCTAAGACCGGTACTTATCGCTCCAGTACTGCACTTTATAGGAGTTATTGTTGCGAGGTTTATCCTCTTTTGTAGTTAATTATTGTGTGCAGTCCGTAAGCATTTAAGGGTTTGTACCGAGCTGAGGATTTGCCATTACCTCTATTTGACTTATTTTGAGAAACCACTTGGGTATTACTGGCACTCACTCCTATGTTAGATTTTTAATCTCATTTTTAATCTAAGTTTTATGCACATTTACACAGTTTGTGTTTTCACTTTTTATATTGGTTCATAATAAATGTTAAGTTTTATATTATTCCCCCCCCCCCCTTTGGGTGACTCTTCCTGCCTCAATGCTATTTCTTATGGTATATCCCTTTTTGAGTGCTCAGACAATGTCCATCTTTCCTTCTCCCTTTGTTGTGCTAATAATCCTTGTGGTTTCTTTCTACAGGCTTTTAATTCAGCCACACAGTTAATATGCTTTTTGCTTGGCTTCATCACAGCACATTCGTGCTATACAAAGGTGGTCAAACTTATTTCTAAGCACTACATTCATGAGAAATATAGTTAAAAAATGAATAGGACAATATCCTTCTATTCCAAAATGAGACTCTTACTTTCTTCCAACTTCACTATATTTTTTCTTCAGGATCTCTATTTTGTCATCAACAAAGTCTTGGACAAACCTGATAAAGTTCTTCTATTTGATGTGGACTGCTCAACTTGCTCTTCCTTAGGTAAATTCAATTTATCCTGCTTACTATCAAATGGTCCCACAAAGGTATGTCAGGAGATGCAGTGGCGGCTTACAGATATGAAGAGTACTCTTCCTCACTTTATGCTTGAATCTTTTGCTAGTTTCACAAGTTGGGTGTTTCTTGAGGTCATATCTCCACTTCCTGGGCAGAAAGCAACTTTACACATCTATATATACCACTGAGATGTTCCTGAGTTCAAGTTTCTTTCTAAATGAATTCAACCTATGTGGTCCAATAATGGAAATGGACTAATAATAATTCAGATTATCAAATAAAAGGGATGATGCTCCTTTGCATTATTTGTTTAAACTTGTGTGACTAATGCAAGTGACATTTGCAGTAAACAAAGTCCTATTGTCTTTTGTAGAATTGTTGGATTCTTTGAGGACCTGACTGGCTCTTCAATATTGTAATTGGCTCCTAATATTTACGTACATTTGTCAGCCACTTATCTGGGCTACTGTACCTCAGTTGTATTTGATTCCTTTATACAACACATACATCTAATTTAATTTCTCAGAGTTGTGCTATATTTGTCTACAAAACACATCCATCTAACTAGGAGACAGTCAAAATTGTAATTCACACCCTCATAAAAGGATTTACTAATCAAGCTTTCCATTACTAAACTATGCAGCCCACTATTGACACTGTCAAGCTATTTGTAGTCTTGCTGCTGTTGTACTTGTATGCAATTTCACAACTTGAAATAAAGGGACAGTTAAAGGGACAATAGCCACCTTGTAATTACAATATTTTTCTGCTGAGTTTTAATAAATTAACATACTATGGGACAGAATAAAAGTGGCACAGTAATGATAGCGTGGGACACGATAAGCAGTATTTCTGGACTGCGCTAACATTAGTGCTCAACTTGAAATCACATTTACCAGAGAAGGTTTAGTGCAACCGATATCACTCTAGAGCAGTGTTTTTCAACCAGTGTGCCGTGAGAGATTCTCAGGTGTGCCACGGCAGACTGACAACAGTGTGACATATTTTTTAAACTTTGCTTGTTTTTTACTCCCAGTGCAGGGGTAGTTTGTAGGAGGCATGGCATAACAGCACAATACATACAGTATCTGTGTGTTTGTGTGTATGTGTATATATATATGCTGTATTAGGCTACAATGTGTGATTTTTTTTTAAATTTTGGGATGGTGGTGTGCCACAGGATTTTTTTATGTAAAAAAGTGTGCTACGGCAAAAAAAAGGTTAAAAATCACTGCTCTAGAGCACTGGTTTTCAAACCTGTCCTCAGTCCTCACCAAGCAGGACAGATTTACAGGATTACCTTGGATGTGAGCAGATAAAATTTACTAATCAGCTGATTATTTCACCTGTGCTTCAGTTCAGATATCCTCAAAACATGGCCTGTTAGGGAGGCATGAGAAGAGGCTTGGAAACCTGTGCTCTAGAGCAGTGTTTTTCAACCAGTGTGCCGTGGCACACTAGTATGCCGTGAGAGATCCTCAGGTGTGCCGCGGCAGACTGACAACAATGTGACATATTTTTTAAATTTTGCTTGTTTTTTTTTTTTTCTGTGCCGTTTTTTTATTTTAAGTGAGATGACTGATGGGGGGGGGGGGGACTTTTCCCAGTGCGGGGGTGTCCCTCTTTCAAATTTTGAAATATTGGGAGGTATGTGACAGGCTCATCAGGCGTCATTTACAACCATGACATACTGACATTCATTCACAGACAATCATTATGATTGTTTGTGAATGAGTGTCAATATGTCATGTATAGTTTGTAGGAGGCATGGCATGACAGCACAGTACAGTGTGTGTGTATGTTTGTGTGTATATATGTGTGTATATGTATATATATATATATATATATATATATATATACACACTGTATTAAGCTACAATGTGTTATTTTGTAAAATGTTGGGATGGTGGTGTGCCGCAGGATTTTTTTATGTAAAAAAAGTGTGCCCTGGCAAAAAAAAGGTTGAAAATTACTGCTCTAGAGCACCGATATTGCAACCATGCTAAATAGTGCTGATATTACAAGTTGAAAAGGTATGGGTTTCGCTCGAGCAAAAGTCTAAATAGCGTTAGAGCAATTTGATACCTGAAGTAAAGTGTAAGGGTTAAAAACTAAATTCACAAAATACATCAAAAACATATTAAAATATAGTAATACACTCACATATACACAGTTTTGTTAAAAATATCATTTTAATATTGATAAAAATATTTTAAAATGGTTAGAAAGGGAAATGGTATATGGCAAGGTGTTTGACTGGAAAGAGCTCCAATGTATATATACATCGCGGGATATTTATCAAAGGTCTGGCGGACCTGTTCCGACAGTGCAGATCAGGTCCGCCAGACCTCGCTGAATGCAGAGAGCAATACGCTCTCCGTATTCAGCATTGCACCAGCAGCTCTTGTGAGCAGCTGGTGCAACGCCGCCCCCTGCAGAATCGCGGCCAATCGGCCACCAGCAGGGGGGTGTCAATAAACTCGATTGTACTCGATCGGGTTGATTTTCGCGATGTGTGTCCGCCTGCTCTGAGGGTTATGGAGCAGCGGTTTTTAGACCGCTGCTTCATAACTGCTGTTTCTGGCGAGCCTGCAGGCTCGTCAGAAACACGAGCCCTCAAGCTCCATCTGATGCTTGATAAATGGGCCCCAGTATGTCTAAATATGTGTATACTGTATATGTGTATAGATGTGTATTAATGTGTTTATATGTGTAAATCTGTATGTACAGACATATACACATACAGTATATACACAACTTCTGAGCCCTTCCCAGTCAAATAACTTGAAATATGCAATATCATTTTTAATGAATTTTAATATATTTTTATGTTGTTTTTTTTTAAATAGAAATAGCTGAAATTCCTATTTTCTTCACTTAGAAAAAAATGTTCATATAATATAAATACATTTAAAATACTACGTTATCAATAAAAAAGGGAAGAAGTGAATGTAAACAGAACACTTTATTAATACAAGCTAGGTACCCTGTCTGCCTAAAGACCACCAATTACAAATTATTAAAGATTAATTTGTCAAAATGTTAGTTTCAAGTCTTTATTAAAATAATGAAATTACTGTCATATACCACTTTAATTACCAATATATCATTATATATAAACAATATATTGGAAATGTTAATGCTATACATATCTAAAAACATTATAATGTACTCATATCTCAACCAGTAAAAATACAATACCTACTTAAAGAAAATATGAAGCTTAGTAACAATACCAAAATATCCCAATGTTCTGTCACCTAATTAAGTCATCACACACTGATACCCAAACAAAATAATCTCATTTTACTGTACTTAAAGAGATAGTAAACACTAAGGCCTAGATTTGGAGTTCGGCGGTAAAAGGGCTGTTAACGCTCCGCGGGCTTTTTTCTGGCCGCACCATAAATTTAACTCTGGTATCGAGAGTTAAAACAAATGCTGCGTTAGGCTCCAAAAAAGGAGCGTAGAGCATTTTTACCGCAAAAGCAACTCTCGATACCAGAGTTGCTTACGGACGCGGCCGGCCTCAAAAACGTGCTCGTGCACGATTCTCCCATAGGAAACAATGGGGCTGTTTGAGCTGAAAAAAAACCTAACACCTGCAAAAAAGCAGCGTTCAGCTCCTAACGCAGCCCCATTGATTCCTATGGGGAAACACTTCCTACGTCTGCACCTAACACCCTAACATGTACCCCGAGTCTAAACACCCCTAATCTTACACTTATTAACCCCTAATCTGCCCCCCACAACGTCGCCTCCACCTGCCTACACTTATTAACCCCTAATCTGCCGAGCGGACCTGAGCGCTACTATAATAAAGTTATTAACCCCTAATCCGCCTCACTAACCCTATCATAAATAGTATTAACCCCTAATCTGCCCTCCCTAACATCGCCGACACCTACCTTCAATTATTAACCCCTAAACTTCCGATCGGAGCTCACCGCTATTCTAATAAATGGATTAACCCCTAAAGCTAAGTCTAACCCTAACACTAACACCCCCCTAAGTTAAATATAATTTTTATCTAACGAAATAAATTAACTCTTATTAAATAACTTATTCCTATTTAAAGCTAAATACTTACCTGTAAAATAAATCCTAATATAGCTACAATATAAATTATAATTATATTATAGCTATTTTAGGATTAATATTTATTTTACAGGCAACTTTGTAATTATTTTAACCAGGTACAATAGCTATTAAATAGTTAAGAACTATTTAATAGTTACCTAGTTAAAATAATAACAAATTTACCTGTAAAATAAATCCTAACCTAAGTTATAATTAAACCTAACACTACCCTATCAATAAAATAATTAAATAAACTACCTACAATTACCTACAATTAACCTAACACTACACTATCAATAAATAAATTAAACACAATTGCTACAAATAAATACAATTAAATAAACTAGCTAAAGTACAAAAAATAAAAAAGAACTAAGTTACAGAAAATAAAAAAATATTTACAAACATAAGAAAAATATTACAACAATTTTAAACTAATTACACCTACTCTAAGCCCCCTAATAAAATAACAAAGCCCCCCAAAATAAAAAATTCCCTACCCTATTCTAAATTAAAAAAGTTACAAGCTCTTTTACCTTACCAGCCCTGAACAGGGCCCTTTGCGGGGCATGCCCCAAGAATTTCAGCTCTTTTGCCTGTAAAAGAATAAATACAATATCCCCCCCCCAACATTACAACCCACCACCCACATACCCCTAATCTAACCCAAACCCCCCTTAAATAAACCTAACACTAAGCCCCTGAAGATCTTCCTACCTTGTCTTCACCATCCAGGTATCACCGATCCGTCCTGGCTCCAAGATCTTCATCCAACCCAAGCGGGGGTTGGCGATCAATAATCCGGTCCAGAAGAGGCTCCAAAGTCTTCCTCCTATCCGGCAAGAAGAGGACATCCGGACCGGCAAACATCTTCTCCAAGCGGCATCTTCGATCTTCTTCCATCCGGTGCGGAGCGGGTCCATCTTGAAGCAGGCGACGCGGATCCATCCTCTTCTTCCGATGTCTCCCGACTAATGACGGTTCCTTTAAGGGACGTCATCCAAGATGGCGTCCCTCGAATTCCGATTGGCTGATAGGATTCTATCAGCCAATTGGAATTAAGGTAGGAATTTTCTGATTGGCTGATGGAATCAGCCAATCAGAATCAAGTTCAATCCGATTGGTTTTTAGACCGCTGCTTCATAACTGCTGTTTCTGGCGAGCCTGCAGGCTCGTCAGAAACACGAGCCCTCAAGCTCCATCCGATGCTTGATAAATGGGCCCCAGTATGTCTAAATATGTGTATACTGTATATGTGTATAGATGTGTATTAATGTGTTTATATGTGTAAATCTGTATGTACAGACATATACACATACAGTATATACACAACTTCTGAGCCCTTCCCAGTCAAATAACTTGAAATATGCAATATCATTTTTAATGAATTTTAATATATTTTTATGTTGTTTTTTTTTAAATAGAAATAGCTGAAATTCCTATTTTCTTCACTTAGAAAAAAATGTTCATATAATATAAATACATTTAAAATACTACGTTATCAATAAAAAAGGGAAGAAGTGAATGTAAACAGAACACTTTATTAATACAAGCTAGGTACCCTGTCTGCCTAAAGACCACCAATTACAAATTATTAAAGATTAATTTGTCAAAATGTTAGTTTCAAGTCTTTATTAAAATAATGAAATTACTGTCATATACCACTTTAATTACCAATATATCATTATATATAAACAATATATTGGAAATGTTAATGCTATACATATCTAAAAACATTATAATGTACTCATATCTCAACCAGTAAAAATACAATACCTACTTAAAGAAAATATGAAGCTTAGTAACAATACCAAAATATCCCAATGTTCTGTCACCTAATTAAGTCATCACACACTGATACCCAAACAAAATAATCTCATTTTACTGTACTTAAAGAGATAGTAAACACTAAGGCCTAGATTTGGAGTTCGGCGGTAAAAGGGCTGTTAACGCTCCGCGGGCTTTTTTCTGGCCGCACCATAAATTTAACTCTGGTATCGAGAGTTAAAACAAATGCTGCGTTAGGCTCCAAAAAAGGAGCGTAGAGCATTTTTACCGCAAAAGCAACTCTCGATACCAGAGTTGCTTACGGACGCGGCCGGCCTCAAAAACGTGCTCGTGCACGATTCTCCCATAGGAAACAATGGGGCTGTTTGAGCTGAAAAAAAACCTAACACCTGCAAAAAAGCAGCGTTCAGCTCCTAACGCAGCCCCATTGATTCCTATGGGGAAACACTTCCTACGTCTGCACCTAACACCCTAACATGTACCCCGAGTCTAAACACCCCTAATCTTACACTTATTAACCCCTAATCTGCCCCCCACAACGTCGCCTCCACCTGCCTACACTTATTAACCCCTAATCTGCCGAGCGGACCTGAGCGCTACTATAATAAAGTTATTAACCCCTAATCCGCCTCACTAACCCTATCATAAATAGTATTAACCCCTAATCTGCCCTCCCTAACATCGCCGACACCTACCTTCAATTATTAACCCCTAAACTTCCAATCGGAGCTCACCGCTATTCTAATAAATGGATTAACCCCTAAAGCTAAGTCTAACCCTAACACTAACACCCCCCTAAGTTAAATATAATTTTTATCTAACGAAATAAATTAACTCTTATTAAATAACTTATTCCTATTTAAAGCTAAATACTTACCTGTAAAATAAATCCTAATATAGCTACAATATAAATTATAATTATATTATAGCTATTTTAGGATTAATATTTATTTTACAGGCAACTTTGTAATTATTTTAACCAGGTACAATAGCTATTAAATAGTTAAGAACTATTTAATAGTTACCTAGTTAAAATAATAACAAATTTACCTGTAAAATAAATCCTAACCTAAGTTATAATTAAACCTAACACTACCCTATCAATAAAATAATTAAATAAACTACCTACAATTACCTACAATTAACCTAACACTACACTATCAATAAATAAATTAAACACAATTGCTACAAATAAATACAATTAAATAAACTAGCTAAAGTACAAAAAATAAAAAAGAACTAAGTTACAGAAAATAAAAAAATATTTACAAACATAAGAAAAATATTACAACAATTTTAAACTAATTACACCTACTCTAAGCCCCCTAATAAAATAACAAAGCCCCCCAAAATAAAAAATTCCCTACCCTATTCTAAATTAAAAAAGTTACAAGCTCTTTTACCTTACCAGCCCTGAACAGGGCCCTTTGCGGGGCATGCCCCAAGAATTTCAGCTCTTTTGCCTGTAAAAGAATAAATACAATACCCCCCCCCCCAACATTACAACCCACCACCCACATACCCCTAATCTAACCCAAACCCCCCTTAAATAAACCTAACACTAAGCCCCTGAAGATCTTCCTACCTTGTCTTCACCATCCAGGTATCACCGATCCGTCCTGGCTCCAAGATCTTCATCCAACCCAAGCGGGGGTTGGCGATCCATAATCCGGTCCAGAAGAGGCTCCAAAGTCTTCCTCCTATCCGGCAAGAAGAGGACATCCGGACCGGCAAACATCTTCTCCAAGCGGCATCTTCGATCTTCTTCCATCCGGTGCGGAGCGGGTCCATCTTGAAGCAGGCGACGCGGATCCATCCTCTTCTTCCGATGTCTCCCGACTAATGACGGTTCCTTTAAGGGACGTCATCCAAGATGGCGTCCCTCGAATTCCGATTGGCTGATAGGATTCTATCAGCCAATCGGAATTAAGGTAGGAATTTTCTGATTGGCTGATGGAATCAGCCAATCAGAATCAAGTTCAATCCGATTGGCTGATCCAATCAGCCAATCAGATTGAGCTCGCATTCTATTGGCTGTTCCGATCAGCCAATAGAATGCGAGCTCAATCTGATTGGCTGATGGGATCGGCCAATCGGATTGAACTTGATTCTGATTGGCTGATTCCATCAGCCAATCAGAAAATTCCTACCTTAATTCCGATTGGCTGATAGAATCCTATCAGCCAATCGGAATTCGAGGGACGCCATCTTGGATGACGTCCCTTAAAGGAACCGTCATTAGTCGGGAGACATCGGAAGAAGAGGATGGATCCGCGTCGCCTGCTTCAAGATGGACCCGCTCCGCACCGGATGGAAGAAGATCGAAGATGCCGCTTGGAGAAGATGTTTGCCGGTCCGGATGTCCTCTTCTTGCCGGATAGGAGGAAGACTTTGGAGCCTCTTCTGGACCGGATTATTGATCGCCAACCCCCGCTTGGGTTGGATGAAGATCTTGGAGCCAGGACGGATCGGTGATACCTGGATGGTGAAGACAAGGTAGGAAGATCTTCAGGGGCTTAGTGTTAGGTTTATTTAAGGGGGGTTTGGGTTAGATTAGGGGTATGTGGGTGGTGGGTTGTAATGTTGGGGGGGGGGGATATTGTATTTATTCTTTTACAGGCAAAAGAGCTGAAATTCTTGGGGCATGCCCCGCAAAGGGCCCTGTTCAGGGCTGGTAAGGTAAAAGAGCTTGTAACTTTTTTAATTTAGAATAGGGTAGGGAATTTTTTATTTTGGGGGGCTTTGTTATTTTATTAGGGGGCTTAGAGTAGGTGTAATTAGTTTAAAATTGTTGTAATATTTTTCTTATGTTTGTAAATATTTTTTTATTTTCTGTAACTTAGTTCTTTTTTATTTTTTGTACTTTAGCTAGTTTATTTAATTGTATTTATTTGTAGCAATTGTGTTTAATTTATTTATTGATAGTGTAGTGTTAGGTTAATTGTAGGTAATTGTAGGTAGTTTATTTAATTATTTTATTGATAGGGTAGTGTTAGGTTTAATTATAACTTAGGTTAGGATTTATTTTACAGGTAAATTTGTTATTATTTTAACTAGGTAACTATTAAATAGTTCTTAACTATTTAATAGCTATTGTACCTGGTTAAAATAATTACAAAGTTGCCTGTAAAATAAATATTAATCCTAAAATAGCTATAATATAATTATAATTTATATTGTAGCTATATTAGGATTTATTTTACAGGTAAGTATTTAGCTTTAAATAGGAATAAGTTATTTAATAAGAGTTAATTTATTTCGTTAGATAAAAATTATATTTAACTTAGGGGGGTGTTAGTGTTAGGGTTAGACTTAGCTTTAGGGGTTAATCCATTTATTAGAATAGCGGTGAGCTCCGATCGGAAGTTTAGGGGTTAATAATTGAAGGTAGGTGTCGGCGATGTTAGGGAGGGCAGATTAGGGGTTAATACTATTTATGATAGGGTTAGTGAGGCGGATTAGGGGCTAATAACTTTATTATAGTAGCGCTCAGGTCCGCTCGGCAGATTAGGGGTTAATAAGTGTAGGCAGGTGTCGGCGACGTTGAGGGGGGCAGATTAGGGGTTAATAAATATAATATAGGGGTCGGCGGTGTTAGGGGCAGCAGATTAGGGGTACATAGGGATAACGTAGGTGGCGGCGATTTGCGGTCGGAAGATTAGGGGTTAATTATTGTAAGTAGCTGGCGGCGACGTTGTGGGGGGCAGGTTAGGGGTGAATAAATATAATACAGGGGTCGGCGGGGTTAGGGGCAGCAGATTAGGGGTACATAAGTATAACGTAGGTGGCGGTCGGCAGATTAGGGGTTAAAAATTTTAATCGAGTGGCGGCGGTGTGGGGGGAGCTCGGTTTAGGGGTACATAGGTAGTTTATGGGTGTTAGTGTACTTTAGGGTACAGTAGTTAAGAGCTTTATAAACCGGCGTTAGCCAGAAAGCTCTTAACTCCTGCTATTTTCAGGCGGCTGGAATCTTGTCGTTAGAGCTCTAACGCTCACTGCAGAAACGACTCTAAATACCGGCGTTAGAAAGATCCCATTGAAAAGATAGGCTACGCAAATGGCGTAGGGGGATCTGCGGTATGGAAAAGTCGCGGCTGAAAAGTGAGCGTTAGACCCTTTAATCACTGACTCCAAATACCAGCGGGCGCCCAAAACCAGCGTTAGGAGCCTCTAACGCTGGTTTTGACGGCTACCGCCGAACTCTAAATCTAGGCCTAAAAATGTTATTGTTTAAAAAGATAGATAATCCCTTTATTTACCATTCCCTAGTTTTGCATAACCAACACTGTTATACCTCTGTAATTACCTTGTATCTAAGCTTCTGCTGACTGCCTCCTTATCTCAGATCTTTTGGCAGACTTGTATTTCAGGAAATTAGTGCTGACTCTTAAATAACTTCACATGCGTGAGCACAATGTTATCGATATGAAACATATGAACTAATGCCCTCTAGCTGTGAAAAATGTCAAATACATTCAGTTAAGAGGCGGCCTTCAAGGGCTTAGAAATTAGCATATGAGTCTACCTATGTTTAGCTTTCAGCTAAGAATAACAGGAGAACAAAGCAAATTTGATGATAAAAGTAAATTAGAAAGCTGTTTAAAATTACATGCCCTATCTGAATCATGAAAGTTTAATTTGGACTTTACTATCCCTTTAAATAATAATTCTAGTTGAAATCCTTGTTTATAAAATAATATATAAACAATATTTCCAACATACAGCAACTGAATAAAAAAAACTCAGGAATATGTGGTAGATTCTGTTCTGTGCATTTCCTCTGAAACATTGTCGGCTAGATTTAGAGTTTTGTCGGTAAAGACCCGCGTAGCTAATGCTCCTTTTTTTCCCTCCGCACCTTTTAAATAACGCTGGTATTGAGAGTTCTCTGAAGGGCTGTGTTAGGCTCCAAAAAGGGAGCGTACAGGCATATTTACCGCCACTTCAACTCTCAATACCAGCGTTGCTTACGGTAGCGGCTAGCTGGAAAAACATGCTCGTGCACGATTCCCCCATAGGAAACAATGGGGCAGTTTGGGCTGAAAAAAAAACCTAACACCTGCAAAAAAGCAGCGTTAAGCTCCTAACGCAGCCCCATTGTTTCCTATGGGGAAACACTTTCTAAGTCTGCACCTAACACGAACCCCGAGTCTAAACACCCCTAACCTTACACTTATTAACCCCTAATCTGCCGACCCGCTATCGCTGACCCCTGCATTACACAATTAACCCCTAATATGCCGCTCCGTACACCGCCGCAACCTTCATTATCCCTATGTACCCCTAATCTGCTGCCCCCAACATCGCAGACACCTACATAATATTTATTAACCCCTAATCTGCCCCCCCCAACGTCGCAGCTACCTACCTACACTTATTAACCCCTAATCTGCCGACCGGAGCTCGCCGCTACTCTAATAAATGTATTAACCCCTAAACCGCCTCACTCCCGCCTCAAAAACCCTATAATAAATAGTATTAACCCCTAATCTGCCCTCCCTAACATCGCCGACACCTAACTTCAAGTATTAACCCCTAATCTGCCGACCAGACCTCGCCGCTACTCTAATAAATGTATTAACCCCTAAAGCTAAGTCTAACCCTAACACCCCCCTAAGTTAAATATAATTTTATTCTAACAAAATAAATTAACTCTTATTAAATAAAGTATTCCTATTTAAAGCTAAATACTTACCTGTAAAATAAACCCTAATATAGCTACAATATAACGAATAATTATTGTATTGTAGCTATTTTAGGATTTATATTTATTTTACAGGCAACTTTGTATTTATTTTAACTAGGTACAATAGCTATTAAATAGTTATTAACTATTTAATAGCTACCTAGTTAAAATAATTACAAAATTACCTGTAAAATAAATCCTAACCTAAGTTACAATTAAACCTAACACTACACTATCAATAAATTAATTAAATCAATTAACTACAAGTACCTACAATTAAATAAACTAAACTAAATTACAAAAAAAAAACACTAAATTACAAAAAATAAAAAAGATTACAAGAATTTTAAGCTAATTACACCTACTCTAAGCCCCCTAATAAAATAACAAAGCCCCCCAAAATAAAAAAAATACCCTACCCTAATCTAAATTAAAAAAGTTAACAGCTCTATTACCTTACCAGCCCTTAAAAGGGCTTTTTGTGGGGCATGCCCCAAAGAAATCAGCTCTTTTGCCTGTAAAAAAAACACAATGCCACCCCCCAACATTACAACCCACCACCCACATACCCCTACTCTAACCCAAACCCCCCTTAAATAAACCTAACACTACCCCCCTGAAGATCTCCCTACCTTGAGTCGTCTTCACCCAACCGGGCCGAAGTCTTCATCCGATGGACCAAAAGAGGGCATCCGGAGCGGCAGAAGTCTTCATCCTTTCCGGGCAGAAGAGGACATCCGGACCGGTAGACATCTTCATCCAAGCGGCATCTTCTTCATCCATCCGGAGCGAAGCCATCTTCTTCCAGCCGACGCGGATCCATCCTCTTCGAATGAAGGTTCCTTTAAATGACGTCATCCAAGATGGCGTCCCTCGAATTCCGATTGGCTGGTAGGATTCTATCAGCCAATTGGAATTAAGGTAGGAAAAATCTGATTGGCTGATTGAATCAGCCAATCAGATTCAAGTTCAATCGGATTGGCTGATCCAATCAGCCATTCAGATTGAGCTTGCATTCTATTGGCTGATCGGAACAGCCAATAGAATGCAAGCTCAATCTGATTGGCTAAGTAGTTGAAAACATGAAAAAACATATTTTTACAATATTAATTTTTAATAAAGTGTTATACTGTGTATTTACTGTAAATATTTCACATTCCAGGGTGATGATAGATGATTGGTTAAGGGGAATGTTTATTTTACCAGCTGAGGGCAGGACAGCAGTGAGCACTGAAAACTTATCTGAGAAAAGGAACTGTCCTCTTGGAAACAAAATACCTCAATTGACAAACGGATTCATAAGGGCTGGTCGCCCTTAACCAATCACCTATCATCACCCGGAAGAAGAAAAAGATACGGATCTCAAGTAGACATCACACAGCCAGCTTTCAGCTTCTTCTCTACAGAAAAACCGCCTGGCTAGCTCAGCCCTAAACTATCTCCTGCCGCTCGGTCAGCATCACACAGGAACTCCTAAGGTTTGGAACTATTCCTTTTAAAGAAACGCCACTTGGTCCGCACAGTTCTTCACAAATACCATTCACCGCCGCCCAGTCGGTATTACACAGCTCCTGATAAGGTTTGAGCACTTTCTAATTTTTTTTTAATTAACATTTTAAACGTAACTGGTACCATTTTATTTAGTCATTTAGCTTTCTTCTAGACTATCCGTGAGCTCACAGTTTCTTTTTTGTCCTACTCTGTAGCAATCAATGTCATTTTTTTGTTGCAATTAATGTTTAATAGTATAATTTTATCTTGCATTTATTTTAGTAAAAGTTATTATTACTTAAAATATATCTTTCTCTAATTATTATTGTTATTATTCTTTATTTATAAAGTGCCAACAGATTCTGTAGCGCTGCCCATGGGTACAAGGATAACAGTACAATGGAGAAACAATACGATAAGACACAAAATTTTACAGACAAATACAGGGGGAATTGAGGGCCCTATTCCCATGGGAACTTACAATCTAGATGGGTAGGAGGATGGAAACAGGAGGTGGGGACTGCAGAGGTGAGAATGATATTAGTGAGGAGATAGAGGGCAACTGTTAGTTAAGTGAAGTTAGTTTGTTAATAAGTCGGGTGATAAGCTTCCCTGAACAGAAAGGTCTATAGGGAGCGTTTAAAGGAGGACAGGTTAGGGGCAAGTCTGACATCTCGAGGAAGTGCGTTCCAGAGGGTTGGTGCCGCACGAGAGAAGTCCTGTAGTCTAGAATGAGAGGAGGTGATGGTAGAGGACGCAAGAAGCAGGTCGTTGTTGGATCTTAGGGGACGGACAGGAGTATATTTGTTGATGAATAAGGACAGGTAGGGTGGGGCAGCATTGGTCAGGGCTTTGTAGGTCAGGGTGAGAATTTTGAATTTAACTCTGTTGTGAATGGGGAGCCAGTGAAGGGACTCACAGAGAGGTGCAGCAGAAACAGAGTGTTTGCAAATGTTGCCATTTTGACATCGACATACAATATATATAATCCATAGCTATTAGCCTGCCAAAATCATTTGATCTCAACCAGCTTACTTTTTAGCGCTCTCCCTTTTTGCTGTTTTTCTTGTTTATACCTGACAAATGTTTGGAGGAGCATTTGTTATTTAGGGAGTAGCAGCGTTGAGTAAACTTAAGAGTTTATCATCTCATACCTGTCCTTACACATTTAGTAATGGATCAAAATCCCTCAAAAACACCAATTGCAAAACATTTCTTAACACATGAAAATCCTTTGACACATTTTTCTGTTAAAATAATTGATCAAGTTCCAAAAGGTTTGAAGGGAGGAGACTGATTAAAAGGCCTGAATTGAAAAGAAGCCTTTTGGATAATTACACTAGAAACACGTAAACCCAAAGGTTTAAATTCTTTATGGGATGTAGTTTTATATACAGAGTGACTTTGATATAAAACAAATCAATAATACAGTATAATATAAAAATTAAAAGTATAATTTCAATCCATGTCTCAACAATTTTATATCATATCAGGGGAATGTATTAAGGTTTCCTGTTATGGATACAATTACAACTTTCAGAGACCTGTGATTTGGACACATTGTATATTGAAGAGATTGTGTTTACATGTGATACTTACTAGATATACTACTTTATCAACCTCTTCATACCCAATGTCTCCATTTCAGGTGCAACCTACAAACTGATTTAAGAATCTTCACCATATATATATGTGAGCATCTTTAAACGTAGAAAATCATTTCACAATATATGATAGTTTGTTCTTTCTTTTCTATAGTAGAAAAGGACATTAAATTGGTTGTTCAAATTCGTGAAACACGTTTAAAAGAGCTTATGATGTATGGACCATTATGAATAATGAAAAGGTGCAAACTTTTATATTGGGATTATAAACTACATATTTATAAATGATAGTATTTCCTAATGTCGTTCTACATGCCGTTAAGTCCTGATAGTCCATAGAGCACAATACAGAATGTATTGATATTCTATTGTATTATATGTTTTATTTATTTTATTGAAAAAAAAAATGTAATATTAGTTAGATTTTCTTTAAATTTAAAATAATAAGTTTTTTGGTTCTTTGTTCTGCAATTGATAAATGTTATGATTCATTTTGATATATTTGTTAATAACTCTACATCAATTAGATATTCAATGCGGGGCAAAGAACATGAAAAACACACCTAATATTTTATATATTTTTGAAAATCTATGTTATTTTATTATATACATTTTGTTTTATATAATTTTTGTATGTTCATTTGTACTTTAATGCATAGTATATTATTTGATAGTCTATTCATTGTTAATTCTTTTGAACAATGTATTGATCATAATGACTTGTTTCAGTCGTTTATAATATTGTATTATTTCACTGCACAGAATGTTTACATTGTTTTAGTTTCTTTAACCTTTTAAAGCCGTTATGCCGTTCTATTCCGTCATAATTACACTGGGCTTTAAAGCCGTTATGAAGGAATAGAACGTCATAGCCAGCGGCTGTCCTGAAGCCTACTGTGCTTCTCAGATTTGATCACGGTTTGGAGGGCGTTCCTAGGGTTATAGGGACGCCCCCCCAGACCCGATCCAATAATTGAAATTGCACATGATCGCGTGATTTCAATTTGTCTACATCGGAACAGTTGTACAGGTGGCCCTCGTTTTACAACGGTTCAATTTACACAGTTTCAGAATAACAACCTTTTTTCCAGTCATGTGACTGCTATTGAAAAGCATTGCGAAGCAGTGCATTGATTAAAATAGCCAGTAGGTGGAGCTGTCCGCTTGTGTTGCAGCAAAGCCAAGCAAGCTGAAATTAATCAGTTTAACCAGACCTGAGCTATCGAGCAGATTTCAAAGGAACAAGATCTTCCTGTCTATAAATCTGTCCAGATTGGAATGCATAGAAAGAACTGTTTGCAGAAAAATGCAAGTGAAGTCTGTGTTGTGTGATTATTTTATCAGGTTTATAATGCTGTTTAGCATTTAAAGTCTTCATTTCAAAGCTTTAAAAATAATGTATTAGGTGTTACTTATGACAATTTTGAGAGGGGCCTGGAACCTATCTCCCTCACTTCCCATTGACTTACATTATAAACTGGGTTACAATTTACAACGGTTTCGATTTACAACCATTCCTTCTGGAACCTAACCCCGGCGTAAACTGAGGGCTACCTGTACTTTAACCCCGTCAGGAAAAGGTTAAATGTGTTTGTTTGGTACACATGAGTAAGATTTACGTCATTTATGTTTGACATCAATGAGTTAAATTAATTAATTGATTGTATTATAAATTGTTCACCTGTCTATACCTCCACACCTCTCTGAAGAAGTGTGTTCTTACACATGAAACAGCGTAAGAGGAACCTTGTTGAACTACTTTGGGGTTATTTCACGTATTTTGTACTTTCCTGATATTTTACAAGCACAAATTAAATGCATTACTTACTGCCTTGAATTGGTTAGCTGTTTTCTTTTTGATGTGTCACATTTAGTACTGGCCACAAAAAAGAGAGCGGAGGGCTGCATGTGTCCTTTGGGTCCATCATTGTTGTGTATAACTACAATATATATATATATATATATATATATATATATATATATATATATATATATATATATATATATATATATATATACACACACACAATCATGGGCAAAAATATTGGCACCCCTGCATTTCTGTCAGACAATGCACCACTTTGCCCAGAAAATTGTTGCAATTACAAAAACGTGGAGAAAAAAAAAAGCCAAATCTGACATATTCTAGGCAAAACTCCAAAAATGGACTGGACAAAATTATTGGCACCCTCAATTTAATATTTAGTAGCAAACCCCTTGAAAAAAATAACTGAAATTAATTGCTTCCTGTAACCATCAATGAGTTTCTTACACCTCTCTACTGGAATTTTGGACCACTCTTCTTTCGCCAACTGCTCCATGTCTCTCAGATTGGAAGGGTTCCTTTTCCCAACTACTGTTTTGATATCTCTCCGCAGGTGTTCTATGGGATTGAGATCTGGACTCATTGCTGGCCAGTTCAGCACTCTCCAGCCCTTTTTTCTTAAACCATTTCTGGGTGCTTTTTGATTTGTGCTTTCGGTCATGGTCCTGCTGTAAGACCCATGACCTCTGACGGGGACCCAACTTTCTGACACTGAGCCCTACATTGCACCACAGAATTCTTTGGTAGTCTTCAGATTTCATGATGCCATGCACACAGTCAAGACATCCAGTGCTTGAAGCAGCAAAGCTACCCCAAAACATTAGTGAACCTCCACAATGTTTGACTGTATTCTTTTCTTTAAAAGACTTATTTCTTTTTCTGAAAACTGTAAAATGATGGGCTTTATCAAAAAGCTGTAATTTTGTTTTCTCTGTCCATAGCACATTCTCCCAAAAGGATTTTGGATTCCTCAAGTAAGTTTTGGCAAACTCCAATCTGGCATTTTTATATTTCTGTGTCAACAGTGGGGTACTCCTGGGTCTCCTACCATAGCGTATCTTTTCATTCAGATGGCGAAGTATAGTGCAAGCTGACACATGTGTACCCTGTGCCTGAAGGTCAGCTTGAATTTGTCTGGAAGTTGATTGAGGTTCTATATCCACCATTCGGACAATCCTTCGTTGCAATCTTTGATCAATTTTTCTCTTTCTTCCACATCCAGGGAGATTAGCTACAGTGCCATGGGTTGTAAACTTCTTGAAAATGTTGCGCACAGTGGACACAGGAACATTAAGATCTCTGGAGATGGACTTGTAACCTTGAGATTGTCCATACTTTTCCACAATTTTTGTTCTCAAATCCTCAGACAATTCTTTGCTGCTCTTTCTCTTCTCCATGCTCAGTGTGGCACTGTGATGGAGTGTATAAACTCATTCCTGTAGAAAGGGTTCATTTCTCTACAAGGAAAAATACTATCCTGAAAGAACCAAAATGCTGTAAGGCTTGCCAGCTCACTGCTGAAAATATTACTATTAGTAACAGGAAGACTACAAGAAGCCAATTAGCAACAGCTGAGGATAGTTAGAGGGCTATATAAGGCAGCTCTTGCACGCAAGTTTAGATTCATTTGGATCTCAGACAGGGAAGTAACAAGACACTGGAAGAGTTGTCTTGGTTAACCTGTAGTAAAATGCCTAATGCTTTATCCTAAGAACTTGTAGGATTATATAAGTTGTGTGCTTGTTTTTCTAAGACTTTTGTTTAAAAGTAATCATTCTGTTTGTGCTCTACATTTCCTGACAAGGTCCACTCCATTACAGGCACACAACAGAAAAGTAAAAATTTCACCATTTTAACTGCTCGCTGGTGTGATTTCTATATTGTCAGCACCTGTTAATTGATACAAGTGAGTTTAATTTCAAATTACAGGAGCATCACAAACTTGGAATGCAATTATTTCTTACAATTTGAGACGGTGCCAATAATTTTGTCCAGTCCATTTTTGGAGTTTTGCGTGGAATGTGTCAGATTTGGCTTTTTTTCTCCACTTTTTTGTGTCATACCAATACAAACAAAATAAATAAACATGAGAATGCCTAAACATTTGTAACAATTTTCTGGGTGAAGTGGTGCATTATCTAATCTATTTTCATGGTGCTGTTACTTATGTTGTGTTCTCAGATAGATGAAAACTAAAGGTAGGAAACTTTCAAATAAGAACTGATGACATCATTAAAAATGACAGCCATCTGCTAACATTTTGTGAGGCAACAAAGTTATGGAATTACATCTGCTCATATAATGTCATCTGTATTGTATTGACCAGGTCATACTGAAGCCTAATTGCTTATTCTACAAAATAAATGTATTCTTGAATAGTTTTCTTATATCTATATCTTACCAGTATAGATATTTGCACATGTGCCATATGTCTGTTGCTATAGCTGAGGGCTTTATTTAATGTTCATCTAGACAAAACATTTCTGCCCACCTGTAGTATAATATTAAGGGCTACAAACTACTGACCTTACCCTAAACCCATTTGCTTGCAGACCCACTCAGATAACTCTTCCTCCCATTCATCAGCACATACGTGGTAATCCAATGCTGACCTGTGAATGGTCAGGAAAGGCAAATCACTTACACTTTTAGACATCGAAACTGGAAAAAAAAAGATTTTACATATTTATTTATAAGGCTAAAGTACATTATATAAGACAAAAAATTTTTTGTTGTATTGGGTTAAAGGACACACATTTTAGATAATAAGCAGTGGGTTGGAAGTTTTAGCTATCTGACAAGACAAAAGTGCTCCTAGGTAGCTGCTCAAATTCTCCTTTGAACAATATAGTCCTGCTTGTGTGTCTTTCGCTCTTTATATCTGTATATAATATTCTGAACATACAATCATCAGAACTTTAAGGAATGAATATGGCACGTGTAACTAAACAATAAAAGCAATAATAAGGAATAGTGGCAGGCAGACAGGGCCACCCTTAGCATTTGAGGGCCCTGGGCAAGACAAATTTGTGTGACCCCTTGCACTGTATGCCCTGCATCTGCCCTGACCAACCTGTCCTAATATTAAGTGTTACCTATATAAAGAATATATATTTAACCTCCTCTTAACATAAATATTTCTTCCTAAACTAAATACAGGATGTACAAACACCTTCTAATAACCTCACCCATGACAGTGCAGGGCCCTTGGTGGGTGCCCCTCTTGCCCTACCCAAAGGGCAGGCCTGCATGCAGAGATAATTAAGAAACAGAAAATAATTACATGTTGAATCTTGGAAAAAACTAAAAGTGGTTATCCATGAAATAGGAAACTCACATGAGTTTAATTCTTCCATAAGTCAATTAATTTAATCAATCAATATCACTACACTGTCTTAAATGAATTTATATGGTTTGCAGATATTGTTACTGTGGATTATGGGATCTCTATAAGTTGTATGACTTCTGCAACACAAATAGCAGAAGCTCTTTAAACAAGAACAATTCATACTCCACAAGAGAGACTGAAATGGTGATAAAGAATAGACATTCAGGGACAAATAGGAAGAGAGACAAAAAGGGGCAAATAGAAATAGATAAAGGAATACACTAAACAATTGTGAATGAGCAGTGTAGGGCAAATGAAAGGAGAAGACACAAAGAAAGAGAGATAGAGAAAAAGTATAAATTGCCCAAAAATGGATGTTAAATTAATTTTAAATTGGCCATTAATCTTTCTCTTTATGAAAGAATAGCTCCAAGGCTGATGTAGAGAGAACCATAGTACACAAGTACTTATGCAGTTAATGTGTTTAACTTCCTGCCATAGTCAACTTTCATTTGATTTAATTAGGTTGACAGAAGATTTAGATAGTGTGTTTTCACTCTGACTTACCACAACTCCATTCATCTGAACGGTCTGTGCAGTCTACATGACCATCACACCAGTGATCACGTGATATACACTCATGGTTTGCACATTCAAGTTCATTATACGCACAGGATGCTGTAGAGAAAAAAACTATACATATACTTATTCTGCTAAGCAAAAATACAATTTTCTCCTATACTGCTAAACAATAATGGTCTTTTAGTAAAAGTCTAAAATACTTACAACAATTTTTTTCTTCTAGCTGTTCTGGACAATCTGGAAATCCATCACATATCATTGAGTGCTTAATACACATCTTGTTTATGGGGCATTCCCAAAGACCTCTTTCTAAGCAACCTAGAAAGAGTTCAAACAAATTATGGAAATTATTTTATTTTGTGAAATGTATGTTTTTTGTTTCTTCTTTTAGAATGTGTTTTTTGCCAATGACAAGAGGCATATGTGCCCAGCCAATAATAACTAACTAGCTCTGATTAATAAATTGCTGCTCTTGAGTCTACCTAGATATGCCATTCAACAAATGATATCAATAAAACAAAATAAATTTGATAATAGAAGTAAATTAAAAAGTCTCTTAAATTCACAAATTTTATGTGAAAAAATAAAGTTTAGTTTTGACTTTAATGACCCTTTAAATATAGGGAAAAGTTAAAATCTGGTCCATACATTTTCTTACTAGTAAAGTACTAGTGGACTAGTGAAAGTTAGTGTCCGTGTGTGTGAGTGTAGCATATGTTTGTAACCACAAATTTAATTATGCACACAAAGGGCAGTGGCAAATGAACAGTTCATACAAGGAACTTGTTATGCCTGATTGATTAATTTTTGTATGACAGGTGTTACATGTAGTTATGTAGAGCTTTGTAGCATTCTAACTTTAAATGTTTTAAGCTAAAAGTGATGGTAAACTTTACAGGTTTTAGAATAGGGTCCGGAATCTAAGTGATATCTAACAGGGACTTTAATTTATCACTTCCAATGAAGATGTGCTGTAACTTACTTTTTAATCTAGCCGTGACATTCTTATACCCTGAGCTCTGGCTGACTACTTCAAAAGTATTTTTTTTTTTGTGAGGTGACGTTTTTAACTGTTTTTCAATCGGTGCTTTAGCCATATGGAATTCACAAACAAAAAAATTGTGTGAATGCCGTATGGCTAGAGTTCTGATTGGAGAACAGTTAAAAATGTCACCTCACAAAAAAAAAAAATTAAAGTAGGTGTCCAGAGCATGGGGTATAAGAATGTCACGGCTAGATTAAAAAGTAAGTTACAGGACATCTTAATTAGAAGTTATTATTTAAAAGCCCCTTTAAAATATTGCTTACATTCCGGCCATGATTTTAAAATCTGTAAAGTTTACAATCACTTTACACTTCCATAGCTACAATAAGTTATATAGGGTTATGCTTGATCATATTAATAAGTTCACAAATCACAACTACTAAAAATGTTAACAAGAAACAATGAACAATATCTTGGAGTAAAATACTTACAACCACAAGTTGCTACCTACACAAACTCAATAAAAGTAGCAAGTTATTTGGCAGAAAAAAACACCTTAGAACAGGAGCTGACAAATTAATATGAAACCTAGAAGCCAGGAGGAATATTATAACAAAAGTACTGTGTAAATATGGCTCCTAAGATTTGTTAAGGTCCAGCTTACAGTTTATATAATGCAAAGAGCATGGACTCAAACATTAACCAATTAGATTACAAAGTTAAACCCATTGAATATATTAGGATTAAAGGGAACTTTATAGAAGTGAGTATTTCTGTTGCAGAATCTATTGTTTAGAGATCTTGGATGGAAAATTACATAAAAAAACAAGATGCACTGTAAACTGACAAAACCCTTTTATCATAATAGATGATGGAACAACTTTATACAATCTGTATGAGCCAGCTATTTTCAAGTGCAATATACCATGATCTTGCATTTATGGAATATGAATGAGTCCGCTAGAAAAAGTCCTTCAGCTTTAGAAGCACAGACAGTTCCTCTACAGCAATGTTAGCCACGGTCAGTGTAATATCACCGTGACAGTTGTTATTTTCTGCAATGCTCCCTGCCATATTTATAGACTAAGTCAATAAGAATTGATTGGAAAAACATTTTAATCTTGAGACTGAAAAAAAGCTTTCAGAATAAATAAAATAATATTTACAAGATCATGTTTTATACATATTTCTAGACATTAAAATGGTATGAAGGTGTCATTTAAATTTAGCAATGTCAGAACAATAGAATTGCTACAGAAAAAAATATATTTTCAAACCTTAAAGGGACAACAAAGTCAAAATGAAACTATCATGATTCAGATAAACTATTATGATTCAGACAGCATACGCTGTCGGCATTTAACATTACACAAGCATTTTACAAGAAATACTTGTGCAATGCTTCCCCCTGCACATTCGCGGACAATGGACCGCTAGCAGGAGGTTTCAATCATCCCGATCGTATCTGATCTGGATGATTGCAGTCTGCCACACAAGTTAAAGAGCAGCGGTCTTATGACCGCTGCTTTTTAAGTTATGTTTCCGCGAGCATCGGCTGCTTGATAAATCTCCCCCAAAGCCTGCCATTTTAAACAACTTTCCAATTGACGTCTGTTATAAAATTTGTTTTGTTTTCTTGGTATCTTTTATTTAAGAGTAAAACTAGGTAGGCTCATAAGAGCTCAGGAGTGTGCACGTGTCTTTAGTACTATGGCAGCAGTGTTTTGCAACATTATTTGTAGCTTTGTTGTACAATGATGCAAAACACTGCTGCCATAGAATAATAAAGACATGTGCACACTCCTGAGCTCTTATGAGCCTACCTAGTTTTACACTTCAATAAAAGATACCTAGAGAACGAAGCAAATTTGATAACAGCAGTACATTGGAAAGTTGTTTAAAATTGCACGCTTTATCCAAATCATGAAAGTTTAATTTTGACTTTACTGTCCCTTTAAAATATGAAAGATATGCAGGTCACAAAGTGGGACATATGCTATGAGCAAAGATGTGGCTATTGGGATAGTTAGGTATGGGCCCTCACAAATTTATTTATTAATCATTATCTTTTAAACAATCATTCTTACAAGACTGCTGGACAAACACTGCCTTTAATGGCTGAGGGCTAGATTATAAGTGGCGTGGTATTTAGCGCTTTCGCTCAAGTGTAAACTTTGCTAGTAGTAAGCTTTTTGCATGCATTGGATTGCACACTTATTGCAAGTTGAAAGTAAAAGGTTAATGTGCGAGCGAAACCCAATGCACCCAAAGGACTTAGAATATCGTGACCGTGTTCAATGATTCTCTCCTATAGACTTCAATGGAGGGCGTAGAACCTAACACTTATTGCTTGCACGCTAACCCTACAGGAGTTATGAATATTTCACATTCCAATGTTCTTCACATACAGAAAATTATTATTTTTATTGTATATACAGGTACAAATCCCCAAATCAAAAACTTATTCTGAAAACTTTTTAATTAAAAAAAAAAATCAAAATAAAATTAGTAAAAAATATTATTTTCCATGCCTGTAAGTCACAATCTTCTCTTTTTTGTGTGTTCTAAGATGGAAATAATAGTCTATATTAATTTAAAACAACAGATATTACCTTTCTGATAACAGTGCTATACTATCTTTCTGAGGGTACTATGTATACAAAAGTATTACAAATTATATAAAACTACCTTTAGGTTGCATGTATAAGGTGTATTATGATGTAAATATTGCTTAATTGACAGAAGATATTGTTGTTTATATTTGGCTCCACCCCCTCTCCATTTTAAAGATGCAGTTAATCCAAAGTCCAAACTATTCTGAAATCCAAACCTTTCCCAGTCCCAAGCAGTCTGGATATATGTCTATATATATATATATATATATATATGTCTATATATATATATATGTCTATATATATATATATATATATATATCTGTATATACCTACACCTATATATCTATTGCAAGAGATATATATGTATAGATATCTATTTTATATTATTATTAATTATTATTTTAGCTGTCAAAGTTGCACTTACCTGTTCTGCTCTCCATGATCTTCTGATTAGGTCTACTTTTTTTAAAAGCGCTTCGTGGGCGCTGTCTAATCACAGCACGCCTAATCGAGCTATTGAACTGAATGTAGCACGCTCCCGCAGGGCCGGCCTTTGGGCGTAAATTCGAGGCGGCCGCCTAGGTCTCTGCGCTTAGGGGGGCCCGCGGGTTCAAACAAACATTTTATTTTAAATTTTTTTATAATTTTTATTTTTGCGCGCTGACACTTATTTTTTTGTGCCATTTTTAATTTTTTTGGCGCAATTTATTTCCCAATCCCATTATCCCGGGCTCCTCCCGCATTGCGCGAGTAGTATGTTCCTCTAGCCTCCAGTCGGCTCCTCCTTCACCACCAGAGTAAGCAGCCTGCAGAGCCCGCAGCTTCCCACTGAGCTGTCAAGTGCCACAGTGCTGCCTGCCCGGGATCAGTGAGTGGAGGTGCTCCAGGCAGCAGCTCATGATGTGTCTAGAGAGTGATGGAACTGCCACGGGGGGTAGCAGTCAGTAGCAGGTAAGACGTAGGACACCGGCTGGCACTTGACACTAGCCCATTGCAGTGTCTCATATTGCAGTGACTGCAGTGATAAATATCCACTATAGATACAACTGCCAGTTAATTGGTATCTAGATTTTGTTACACCTTTATAAATAAAATCCAGGAATATGTGTGGGGCTGTGTGTGTGTGTGTAGGGGGGGGGGCTGTGTGTGTGTGTGGGGCTGTGTGTGTGGATGTGTGTGTGTGTGGGGGCTGTGCGTGTGTGTGTGGGGGGGGGGGGCTGTGTGTGTGTGTGGGGGCCTGTGTGTGTGGATGTGTGTGTGTGGGGGGGCTGTGTGTGTGTGGGGCTGCATGTGTGTGTGGAGCTGCGTGTGTGTCTGTGTGGGGCTGCGTGTAAGTGTGTATGGGCTGTGTGTTTACACCTGTGTATGTATATCTGTGTACCTGTGTATAGAAGTATCTCTGTGTGTGGCATCTCTGTAATGTTCTTGTTATCATAAGAAATCACTTAAAAATGGGGCGGGGTTAGGGGCGGGGATCGGGCTGGGTTAGGGGCGGAGATTGGGCAGGGTTGGGGCGGGGATAAAGGGGGCCCCATTTTGTCATCCTGCCTTGGGCCCCGCAATGGATAGGGCCGGCCCGGCTCCCGCTCTGGTATCGGGAGCGTGCTACATTCAGTTCAATAGCTCGATTGGGCGCGCTGTGATTAGACAGCGCACTTTGCGAAGCACTTTTGAAAAAGAACAGGTAAGTGCAACTTTGACAGCTAAAATCTCTAAAAATCCTTTGATTTTGAAAGCTGTCGCTAAGATAATGTTTTATAATGCTGCACTATACATATATATTATATATATGCAGTTAAACACCTTTTTATTAATATTTATATGATTAATTTCTTATCAGATAGCGTTTATATGAGTGTAACTGTAATTTCAAATGTATTTATGTTCTGTTTGGTGCAACTTTTTGTTTTTAACAAACCACTCTTTACGCAAGCTTTTCATTCATGCTAACCCGACGAGTGCTCTTACATTGACTTTCAACTTGTTATATGATCGCTATTTCCGTTGTGTGCAAAAATCAGACATTGCTCACATTCAACAGTTTGCGCACCACTTGTAATATAGCTCTGGTGGTTCTTAGGTACACATGCCCAGTTGGTCCGGTCCATTTACCTGGTAAATATTACACTTTAATTAAGTTGAACTAAAATATGTATTAGTTTCCTGCTCTCGGAAATTACATATGTTTAATCCAAATGTAAAATTACTGCCAGTGTTACTAACTGTTCCATTTAGAATCTGTTACAGGGACAGTAAAGACAAAATGAAACATTCATCATGGTCTATAGAGCAAGAAGTTTAAATTTGCTTGGTTCTATTGGTGTCTGGGGGTGCACATGTTTTTATCACTCTATGACAGTAGTGTTTGCAATGTTGTCTGTAGAGGCAAATACTGCTGCTATAACGTGGTACAGGCTCCTGATGTTCTACGAGCCTACATAGGTTTACTCTTCAACAAATTCGATCAAGAGAACAAAGCAAATTAGATAGTAGAAGTAAATGGGAATTGTTTAAATGTGCACACTTCTACATTACATTTACTGATTTCCCTTGATCACATGTAACATTTTGTTGCTTGAGGGAATTCTTGTCAGAATGAATCAAATCACATTTGAAATCATTTTCTTCTGGCTCCATATGCATGCACTGTGCGTTGTGTATTCCTTTTCCAGTAAAAGGCATCAGAAGATATAAGGGATGTGATTTTACACCAGATTATATGATAAAGAGGGTAATGATTTCAAGTCACTAAAAATAACAAAAAATAAAATGGGGGTCAATCACAATACTGTAGAAAAACTATTCAGAACGGAGAATCCCCATTAAAATCTATGGGGAGTTTTGTAGATAAATCATTTGATAAATATTTCTATAGGATTGTGTTCAGCCGTAATTAAATAAAAATTATATTATATATTATAGACTTACCAGGGACACATAAACAAAAAACATAATTTATGCTTACCTGATAAATTTATTTCTCTTGTGGTGTATCCAGTCCACGGATCATCCATTACTTGTGGGATATTCTCCTTCCCAACAGGAAGTTGCAAGAGGATCACCCACAGCAGAGCTGCTATATAGCTCCTCCCCTAACTGCCATATCCAGTCATTCGACTGAAACAAGCCGAGAAAGGAGAAACCATAGGGTGCAGTGGTGACTGTAGTTTAAATTAAAATTTAGACCTGCCTTAAAAGGACAGGGCCGGGCCGTGGACTGGATACACCACAAGAAAAATAAATTTATCAGGTAAGCATAAATTATGTTTTCTCTTGTAAGGTGTATCCAGTCCATGGATCATCCATTACCTGTGGGATACCAATACCAAAGCTAAAGTACACGGATGAAGGGAGGGACAAGGCAGGCTTAAATGGAAGGAACCACTGCCTGAAGAACCTTTCTCCCAAAAATAGCCTCCGAAGAAGCAAAAGTATAAAATTTGTAAAATTTTGAAAAGGTATGAAGCGAAGACCAAGTCGCCGCCTTGCAAATCTGTTCAACAGAAGCCTCATTTTTAAAGGCCCAGGTGGAAGCCACAGCTCTAGTAGAATGAGCTGTAATCCTTTCAGGGGGCTGCTGTCCAGCAGTCTCATAGGCTAAGCGTATTACGCTCCGAAGCCAAAAAGAAAGAGAGGTTGCCGAAGCTTTTTGACCTCTCCTCTGTCCAGAGTAAACAACAAACAGTGTAGATGTTTGGCGAAAATCTTTAGTAGCTTGTAAGTAAAACTTCAAAGCACGGACCACGTCCAGATTATGTAAAAGACGTTCCTTCTTTGAAGAAGGATTAGGACACAATGATGGAACAACAATCTCTTGATTGATATTCTTGTTAGAAACTACCTTAGGTAAAAACACAGGTTTTGTACGCAGAACTACTTTATCTGAATGGAAAATCAGATAAGGAGAATCACATTGTAAGGCAGATAACTCAGAGACTCTCCGAGCCGAGGAAATAGCCATAAAAAACAGAACTTTCCAAGACAAAAGTTTAATATCAATGGAATGAAGGGGTTCAAACGGAACCCCTTGAAGAACTTTAAGAACCAAGTTTAAGCTCCATGGGGGAGCAACAGGTTTAAACACAGGCTTGATTCTAACCAAAGCCTGACAAAAAGCTTGAACGTCTGGAACTTCAGCCAGACGCTTGTGCAAAAGAATAGACAGAGCAGAAATCTGTCCCTTTAAAGAACTAGCTGATAATCCTTTTTCCAAACCCTCTTGGAGAAAGGACAATATCCTAGGAATCCTAACCTTACTCCATGAGTAATTCTTGGATTCACACCAATAAAGGTATTTACGCCATATCTTATGGTATATTTTCCTGGTGACAGGCTTTCGTGCCTGTATTAGGGTATCAATGACTGACTCGGAGAAGCCACGCTTTGATAAAATCAAGTGTTCAATCTCCATGCAGTCAGTCTCAGAGAGATTAGATTCGGGTGATTGAAAGGACCTTGTAGTAGAAGGTCTTGTCTCAGAGGCAGGGTCTATGGTGGAAAGGATGACATGTCCACTAGGTCTGCATACCAGGTCCTGCGTGGCCACGCAGGCGCTATAAGGATCACCGATGCTCTCTCCTGTTTGATTTTGGCAATCAGTCGAGGGGGCAGAGGAAACAGTGGAAACACATAAGCCAGGTTGAAGAACCAAGGTGCTGCTAGAGCATCTATCAGTGCCGCTTCTGGGTCCCTGGACCTGGATCCGTAACAAGGAAGTTTGGCATTCTGGCGAGACGCTATGAGATCCAGTTCTGGTTTGCCCCAACGATGAACCAATTGAGCAAACACCTCCGGATGGAGTTCCCACTCCCCCGGATGAAAAGTCTGACGACTTAGAAAATCCTCCTGCCAGTTCTCTACACCTGGGATATGGATTGCTGATAGGTGGCAAGAGTGAGTCTCTGCCCAGCGAATTATCTTTGAGACTTCCAGCATCGCTAGGGAACTCCTGGTTCCCCCTTGATGGTTGATGTAAGCCACAGTCGTGATGTTGTCCGACTGAAATCTGATGAACCTCAGGGTTGCTAACTGAGGCCAAGCTAGAAGAGCATTGAATATTGCTCTTAACTCCAGAATATTTATTGGGAGGAGTTTCTCCTCCTGAGTCCACGATCCCTGATCCTTCAGGGAATTCCAGACTGCACCCCAACCTAGAAGGCTGGCATCTGTTGTTACAATTGTCCAATCTGGCCTGTGAAAGGTTATACCTTTGGACAGATGGACCCGAGATAGTCACCAGAGAAGAGAATCTCTGGTCTCTTGATCCAGATTTAGCGGAGGGGACAAATCTGTGTTATCCCCATTCCACTGACTGAGCATGCATAGTTGCAGCGGTCTGAGATGTAGGCGCGCAAATGGCACTATGTCCATCGCCGCTACCATTAAGCCGATTACTTCCATACACTGAGCCACCGAAGGGCACGGAATAGAATGAAGAACACGGCAAGATTTTAGAAGCTTTGATAACCTGGACTCTGTCAGGTATCCTCGCGGTCTTAGAACCGCCAGAAGCAATCCCAGAACCTTTGTAAAGATTCTTGGAGCTGTAGCTAACCCGAAGGGAAGAGCCACAAATTGGTAATGCCTGTCCAGAAAGACAAACCTTAGGAACCGATGATGATCTTTGTGAATCGGTATGTGAAGGTAAGCATCCTTCAAATCCACTGTGGTCATGTATTGACCCTCCTGGATCATAGGTAGGATGGTCCGAATCGTTTCCATTTTGAAAGATGGAACTCTGAGGAATTTGTTTAAGATCTTTAGATCCAAAATGGGTCTGAAGGTTCCCTCTTTTTTGGGAACCACAAACAGATTTGAATAAAAACCCTGTCCCTGTTCCGTCTGTGGAACTAGACAGATCACTCCCATAATTAGGAGGTCTTGCACACAGCGTAAGAATGCCTCTTTCTTTATCTGGTTTACAGATAATCTCGAAAGGTGAAATCTCCCTTGAGGGGGGGAAGCTTTGAAGTCCAGAAGATATCCCTGAGATATGATCTCCAACGCCCAGGGATCTTGAACATCTCTTGCCCACTCCTGGGCGAAGAGAGAAAGTCTGCCCCCTACTAGATCCGTTACCGGATAGGGGGCCGTTCCTTCATGCTGTCTTAGAGGCAGCAGCAGGCTTTCTGGCCTGCTTGCCCTTATTCCAGGACTGGTTAGGTTTCCAGCCCGGCTTGGATTGAGCAAAAGTTCCCTCTTGACTTGTAGCAGAGGAAGTTGATGCTGCACCTGCCTTGAAGTTTCGAAAGGCACGAAAATTAGACTGTTTGGCCTTTGATTTGGCCCTATCCTGAGGAAGGGCATGACCCTTACCTCGAGTAATGTCAGCAATAATTTCCTTCAAACCAGGGCCCGAATAGGGTCTGCCCCTTGAAGGGAATGTTAAGTAATTTAGACTTTGAAGTCACGTCAGCTGACCAAGATTTAAGCCATAGCGCCCTACGCGCCTGGATGGCGAATCCAGAATTCTTAGCCGTTAGTTTAGTCAAATGAACAATGGCATCAGAAACAAAAGAATTAGCTAGCTTAAGTGTTCTAAGCTTGTCAATGGAGTAGCTGTCTGAAAGGCCTCTTCCAGAGACTCAAATCAGAACGCCGCAGCAGCAGTGACAGGCGCAATGCATGCAAGGGGCTGCAGAATAAAACCTTGTTGAATAAACATTTTCTTAAGGTAACCTTCTAATTTTTTATCCATTGGATCTGAAAAAGCGCAACTGTCCTCGACAGGGATAGTGGTACGCTTTGCTAAAGTAGAAACTGCTCCCTCCACCTTAGGGACCGTCTGCCATAAGTCCCGTGTGGTGGCGTCTATTGGAAACATTTAAATAGGAGGGGGGGAAAACGGCACACCGGGTCTATCCCACTCCTTATTAATAATTTCTGTAAACCTTTTAGGTATTGGAAAAACATCAGTACACACCGGCACTGCATAGTATTTATCCAGTTTACACAATTTCTCTGGTACTGCAATTGTGTCACAGTCATTCAGAGCAGCTAACACCTCCCCAAGCAATACACAGAGGTTCTCAAGCTTAAATTTAAAAGTAGAAATATCTGAATCAGGTTTCCCCGAATCAGAAATGTCACCCACAGACTGAAGCTCTCCTTCCTCAGCTTCTGCATATTGTGACGCAGTATCAGACATGGGCCTTAAGGCATCTGCGCGCTCAGTACTACGTCTAACCCCAGAGCTATCGCGCTTTCCTCTGAATTCAGGCAGTCTGGCTAATACCACTGACAGGGTATTATCCATGATTGCCGCCATGTCCTGCAAAGTAATCGCTATGGGCGTCTTTGATGTACTTGGCGCCATTTTAGCGTGAGTCCCTTGAGCGGGAGTCAAAGGGTCTGACACGTGGGGAGAGTTAGTCAGCATAACTTCCCCCTCGCCAGAATCCTCTGGTGATAAAATTTTTAAAGATAAAAGCTGATCTTTATTGCTTAAAGAGAAATCAATACATTTAGTACACATTCTCATATGGGGTTCCACCATGGCTTTTAAACATAATGAACAAGGAGTTTCCTCTATGTCAGACATGTTTATACAGACTAGCAATGAGACTAGCAAGCTTGGAAAACACTTTAAATCAAGTTAAACAAGCAATTTAAAAAACGTTACTGTGCCTTTAAGAGAAACAAATTTTGCTAAAATTTGAAATAACAGTGAAAAAAGGCAGTTAAACTAACGAAATTTTTACAGTGTATGTAACAAGTTAGCAGAGTATTGCACCCACTTGCAAATGGATGATTAACCCCTTAATACAAAAAACGGATTAACAAAATGAAAAAAACGTTTTTAAACAGTCACAACAACTGCCACAGCTCCACTGTGGCTTTACCTTCCTCAATACACGACTTTTGAAGCCTTTTGAGCCCTTCAGAGATGTCCTATAGCATGCAGGGGACTGCTGAGGGAAGCTGAATGTCTCTGTCTGTAATTTTAACTGCGCAAAAAAGCGCTAAAATAGGCCCCTCCCACTTATATTACAACAGTGGAAAGCCTCAGGAAACTGTTTCTAGGCAAAAATCAAGCCAGCCATGTGGAAAAAACTAGGCCCCAATAAGTTTTATCACCAAAGCATATATAAAAACGATTAAACATGCCAGCAAACGTTTTATATTGCACATTAATCAGAGTATATACCTCTGATAGCAAGCCTGATACTAGTCGCTATTAAATCACTGTATTTAGGCTTAATTTACATTAATCCGGTATCAGCATCATTTTCTAGCAATTCCATCCCTAGAAAAACTTAAAACTGCACATACCTTATTGCAGGATACCCTGCAGGATATTCTCCCTCTGAAGTTACCTCACTCCTCAGACATATGTGAGAACAGCAGTGGATCTTAGTTACTTCTGCTAAGATCATAGAAAACGCAGGCAGATTCTTCTTCTAAATGCTGCCTGAGATAAAATAGTACAACTCCGGTACCATTTAAAAACAATAAATTCTTGATTGAAGAGAAAACTAACTATATTACACCACTTTCCTCTTACTACGTCCAGCTATGTTGAGAGTTGCAAGAGAATGACTGGATATGGCAGTTAGGGGAGGAGCTATATAGCAGTTCTGCTGTGGGTGATCCTCTTGCAACTTCCTGTTGGGAAGGAGAATATCCCACAAGTAATGGATGATCCGTGGACTAGATACACCTTACAAGAGAAAGTAGTGAATGGGCTTTGATGGTGGCGGCTTTGATGGTGGCGCATGCCCAGTTAGTGCTGATAATATAAGGCAAAAGAAGCAGCTGTTTCCAGTCATTGTATAAACTTACCACAATTCTCTTCATCACTATCATCTTCACAATCTGCTTCTCCATCACATCTTCTGGAAGCCAGGATGCATCGTCCAGAGCGGCACTTGTAATGACTGGGGGAGCATTCTGTAGTAAGGCCAAGATAGAAGAATTAGCCAGTTGCAATAACTTTACTTTGGCCCCAATTCAAAAGTAATACAACTTTAACTGTATCTTTTTGTTACCTAAAACTGCTTTAGGTGCCATTTAGAACAGCCTAAAGAAGCACTGTACAATATGTGTCATTTAGTTTTTTTTATTTCAGCAGAAATAAAAACTATGAATTCCAACACTTCATCATCAGACATACAAAAGCTCATAAATGTGATGATTTACACTCTCAGAACAAGAAAAGAAAAAGCCCAATGTGTTCAACCAGGGGTCAAGTCGAGCTGGAATGCATGGGAACAAAGTTCCTGCACTATTTTGCAGGAGGAACTAAGTTCCCCCTGGACAGAGAACAGAAATGCTTCAGTAAACACTGCTGCTGCTGGTGAGAGGAGATGGAGCCCAATCTGGTTAGAGGGGAGGGATAGTGAGATCCTCTAATAATGGTCAGTAACACTTCCTAAAATACACTAAATGCAAGCCTGTCAGGGTTCCTGCTGTGTGATCAGAGCAGGAGCGAGCTGCACTTAGTGCTATGGCACGGTCTGGCCGGGTTGTGACTATACAGCTGGCCTGATGCGCTGTTTGAAAAAAACAGACCCGCTCAGAAGATCACAGAGAGCGGGTCTGTAAAACAGCAGGTTTTTTTTAAAATTCAAAGGGGAAATTATGTTTTATAATGTTTGCGCTAATATAATGTTATATAATTCTGCACTATGTGCAGAATTATATAACATTATTTTTAAAGTTTACTGTCCCTTTAATCCTAAATTACAAATAAAAAATGTCATCCCTGCCATGTAAAAATGTAACCATGGGTGTCCATCATCAAGCCCAAAGGCAACCATTCAGCCCTTCATTGGTTTTAATTTGCATTAATTAACCAGGGTGTATAGATTATATATATATATATATTAATACAGTGTGTGTGTATGTAAGTGTGTGTATGTATATAAAGCAATATTAATTATGGGGGTGGGGTGGAAGTCTTAGTGAGTTCCCACACCTTTTTTTGTAGGACTTGACCCCTGAGTTCAACAAAATTAAAGGGCCATTATAGTGGAAAAATTACATGCTTTAATTCATTAGAGCATGCCATTTTAATACTATTGACCCTATATTACTGTGTGTTTAACCACAGCGAATAAGAGCATGTCCTGTTTTGAATATTATTATTAGGGCCCTTTAAATTCCAAGCCAGCCTAGATTTATTGATGACATCACACACAATATCATGTACCCCACAATATAGGACATTGATCATTTGACAAAGATATCACTGATAGCAAAACGGATCACACATAATGACTGGCCTAAAAAGGTGCCCAGCACTACACATTTGTATAATATCCAATCAACTAATACAGGTGATTAAAAAAAAAACATTTTTCTTTTGCTCTACCTCACTGGTTTTCAAACCTGTCCTCAAGCCTCCCCAACAGGACAGGTTTTCAGGATTACCTAGGATTAGAGCAGGTAAAATAACCATGGTTACTAATCAGCTGATTATTTCACCTGTGCTCCAGTTCAGATATCCTCAAAATGTGGCCTGTTAGGGAGACCTGAGGACAGGTTTGACTTCAAATGTTTTCCATAGCCTAGATACTGGAATATAATTTCAAATGTAACATTTGATTTACTGGAAAGATGTTCAGAACAGAAATGTTACATTCCATGTGTTGTTTTGCATTGACTTTCATTGTTTTCAGTCTTGAGTTTTAAACAGATAATTTTTCTGATTGATTAAAGGGCCATAATACCCAAATGTTGAAACATTTGAAAGTGATGCAGTATAGCTGTAAAAAGCTGATTAGAAAATATCACCTGAACATATCTATGTAAAAAAGAAAGATATTTTACCTCAAAAGTTTCTCAGTAGCCACATCCCATTGTAAAGGACTTCTAAGCAGCAAATCAGTATGTCTGTCCCGGGACAGCGGAAGGAGCGAGCTTTCGTGCACTCTCATCTTATTTCCCTATACAGCTTAAGGAAGTTTACAATGAAATCTCATGAGATTACAGTAAAAGAGTTCATGACCTCAGCACTGTTGATGCTGATTGGCTGCAGTTCATTTCTTCATTTTTTCTTTTTTTATCTGCAGCTGGGCTGCAGCTGAGTATACCTTTTTACACAGAACTTACTCTGCTAAGCTGAGGAAATTGTGAGTTAAAATATCTTCCTTTTTTACATAGAGATGCTCAGGTGATATTTTCCTGTCAGCTTTTTACAGTTATTATGCATCAGTTTCAAGTGATTTAGCATATGAGTATTAAGTCCCTTTAACTTATTAGATAGTATTGCAATCCTGACAGAAGTTAAAGGGATACTAAACCCAATTTTTTTCCTTCATGATTCAGATAGAGCATGCCATTTTAAGCAACTTTCCAATTTACTCCTATTATCATTGTTCTTTTGCTATCTTTATTTGAAAAGCATGAATTTAAGCTTTGGTTCAGCACCTAGGTAGCGCTTACTGAATGCTGGCTAAATGTAGCCACCAATCAGCAAGCGCTATCCAGGGTGCTGAACCAAAAATGGGTTGGATCTTATTATTACAAATATTATTTTTCAAATAAAGATACCAAAAGAACAAAAATTGATAAAAGGAGTAGATTTGAAAGTTGCTTAAAAGTGCATGATCTATCTGATCCATGAAAGAAAAAAATTGGGTTTAGTATCCCTTTAAGTTTTTAAATGTGCTACCTAATGGTGGTGCTTATTATTGTAGTAGCTTGTCAGAGTGTCAATTGGAGAACAGTTCAAACCATAAGTGGGCGGCCAGAGGACAGGGTATTTGAATTTCAGCACAACATTAAAAAGTAAGTGAAAACGCCTCTTCATTACAACTGATAAATTAAACTTTATCTAAAATATTGCTAGCATTCTAGATCTGTTTATACAAAGGGGAAAGTTTAAATGGATATGAAACAGTGCTCCTATAGTAAAAAAATCAATAAAATAAAAAAAGGATTAAGTCAAAGCAAACATAAAAGGAAACAGATTATGTTAAAAACAAACTGCAAACAACTTACTTGTTTTCTTGCTCAATAAACACGTAGAAATGATCTGTGCAGCCACTACCTGCAGCTATATAAGGGTACTACCATAAAAAACTGTCCCTTTAAATTAAATTAAAACTTACCTTTAAAAGTAAGTAAACTAACAATTAAACTAATATAATACTAACTACCAATTAAATAAAACTAAACTACACTTTAAAAATATTCTAACACTACTCTAAAAATTACAAACTATCTAATTACAAAAATATTTAAAAACACTGAATTACAAAGAATAACAAACACTAAATTACGAAAAATAACAAACTAAATTATCCAAAATAAAAAAGAATTACACCTAATCTAATAGCCCTATCAAAATAAAAAAGCCCACCCAAAATAAAAAATAAACAAGCCTATAATAAACTACCAATAGCCCTTAAAAGGGCCTTTTGTAGGGCATTGACCTAAGTTAAACAGCTCTTTTACCTGTACAACAGTAAAACCCAACACCCAACCAACCCCCCCAAATAAAAAACCTAACTCTAAAAAAAACCTATGCTACCCATTGCCCTGAAAAGGGCATTTGGATGGGCATTGCCCTTAAAAGGGCATTTAGCTCTTTTGCTGCCCAAACCCTAAACTAAAAAAAACCCACCCAAAAAACCCAGAAGATCCACTTACAGTTTATGAATTCCCGTTTGAATGAGCTTCATCCAGGTGGCGAGAAGTCTTCATCCAGGCGGCCTCTTCAATCTTCATCCCGGCGGTGAAATCCTCAAACAAGCCGCGAGAAGTCTTTATCCAGATGGCCTCTTCAATCTTCATCCAGGTGGCATCTTCTATCTTGATCCCGGCGGCAAGGAGCGGGTCCATCCTGAAGACATCCGGCGCGGAGCATGCTCTTCATTCGGTCACCGCCGTACACTGAATCTTCAATGCAAGGTACGCGATTCAAGATGGTGTCCCTTGCATTCCTATTGGCTGAAAAATTTGAATCAGCCAATAGGAATTAGAGCTGCTAAAATCCTATTGGCTGTTCAAATCAGCCAATAGGATTTAAGCAGCTCTCATTTTATTGGCTCCGCGAAGAGGATGCTCTGCGCCGGATGTCTTCAGGATGGACCCGGTCCGCCAGGATCAAGATAAAGATTCCGCCTGGATGAAGATGGAAGAGGCCGCCTGGATGAAGACCTCGCCGATTGGATGAGGACTTCGCTGCCAGGATGAAGATTGAAGAGGCAGCCTGGATGAAGACTTCTCGCCGCCTGGATGAGGACTTCGCCGATGCGATGAAGATCGTTCAAGAGGGACTTCATAAACTGTAAGTGGATCGTCGGGGGTTAGTGTTAGACTTTTAAGGGTTTTTGGGTGGGTTTTTATTTTAGATTAGGGTTTGGGCAGCAAAAGAGCTAAATTCCCTTAGAAATGCCTTTTTCAGGGCAATGAGTAGTTTAGGTTTTTAAGATAGTTTTTTTTATTTTGTGGGTTTGGGGGGGTGGAGGGTTTGTAATGTTAGTGGGTGTTTGTATTTTTTTTGTACAGGTAAAAGAGCTGTTTAACCTAGGGCAATGCCCTACAAAAGGCCCCTTTTTTATTTTTGGGTGTTTTGTTTTTTTAAATGGGTATTAGAATAGGAATAGTTTTTATTATTTTTGATAATTTGTTTGTTATTTTGTGTAATATATATTTTTTTTTCGTTTTGCGGTGGGTTTTTATTGTTAGATTAGGGCTTGGGCAGCAAAAGAGATAAATGCCCTTTTAAGGGCAATGCCCATACAAATGTCCTTTTCAGGGCAATGGGTAGATTAGGTTTTACTTTATATTTATTTTGTGGGTTTGGGGGGTGGGGGTTTGTATACTGTTAGGGGGTGTTTGTTTTTGTAGGAAAAGAGCTGTTAATTATAGGGCAATGCCCTACAAAAGGCCCTTGGTAGTTTATTCTAGATTAGGCTTTTTTATTTTAGGGTGTTTTTTTTTTTTTTTTTTTTTTTAAAGGGTATTAGAATAGGAATAATTTTTTTTTATTTTTTGTGATTTTAGTGGGGTTTTTAAAAAAAATCAATTTTAGGTTTAAGTGTAAGGTAGCTTAGGTTTTATTTCACAGGTAAATTTGTATTTATTTTAACTAGGTAGTTAGTAAATAGTTAATAACTATTTACTAACTAGTCTACCTAGTTAAAATAAATACAAACTTACCTGTGAAATAAAAATAAAACCTAAGCTACCTACAATATAACTAGCTTAGGTTTTATTTCACAGGTAATAATTTTGTTTTAAATAGGTATTATTTATAGGGATGGGCAAATGTGTAAATTTTCGAATTTCGAATGTTAGAACGAATGTTATTACCGAAATTTGAATTATAAATCCGAATGTTGATAAGAACGAATATTTTTTTAAATTCTATAATCGAATGCTATTTACAGTTTTCGAATGTCACTTTTGAATTTGAATGTTTATAATTATATCGAATGTCCACATTCGAAATTTCGAATTTAACATTCTATTTAACAAATACTATTCAGAAGTTCAATAGTTCATGTGGTAGGGAGGGAATCTAGTAAATTGAAACATAATAGATACAAATATATAATTTCGAATATTTCTATATAGAATATTGTATAATTTGAATATTACATTTAAAGAAAGCATTAGAAATACTATTACAAACATATAAATTTGAATTTTTCGAATTTGAATATTGCATAATTCGAATATTACATTTAAAGAAAGCATTAGAAATACTATTACAAATATAAATTTGAATTTTTCGAAAAACAGAATTTATGCTTACCTGATAAATTACTTTCTCCAACGGTGTGTCCGGTCCACGGCTTCATTCTTACTTGTGGGATATTCTCTTCCCCAACAGGAAATGGCAAAGAGTCCCAGCAAAGCTGGTCACATGATCCCTCCTAGGCTCCGCCCACCCCAGTCATTCGACCGACGGACAGGAGGAAATATATATAGGAGAAACCATATGATACCGTGGTGACTGTAGTTAGAGAAAATAATTCATCAGACCTGATTAAAAAACCAGGGCGGGCCGTGGACCGGACACACCGTTGGAGAAAGTAATTTATCAGGTAAGCATAAATTCTGTTTTCTCCAACATTGGTGTGTCCGGTCCACGGCTTCATCCTTACTTGTGGGAACCAATACCAAAGCTTTAGGACACGGATGAAGGGAGGGAGCAAATCAGGTCACCTAAATGGAAGGCACCACGGCTTGCAAAACCTTTCTCCCAAAAATAGCCTCCGAAGAAGCAAAAGTATCAAATTTGTAAAATTTGGCAAAAGTGTGCAGTGAAGACCAAGTCGCTGCCTTACATATCTGGTCAACAGAAGCCTCGTTCTTGAAGGCCCATGTGGAAGCCACAGCCCTAGTGGAGTGAGCTGTGATTCTTTCAGGAGGCTGCCGTCCGGCAGTCTCATAAGCCAATCGGATAATGCTTTTAAGCCAAAAGGAAAGAGAGGTAGAAGTCGCTTTTTGACCTCTCCTTTTACCAGAATAAACAACAAACAAGGAAGTTGTTTGTCTGAAATCTTTAGTAGCCTCTAAATAGAATTTTAGAGCACGGACTACGTCCAAATTGTGTAACAAACGTTCCTTCTTTGAAACTGGATTCGGACACAAAGAAGGTACAACTATCTCCTGGTTAATATTTTTGTTGGAAACAACTTTCGGAAGAAAACCAGGCTTAGTACGCACAACCATCTGCATGGAACACCAGATAGGGCGGAGAACACTGCAGAGCAGATAACTCTGAAACTCTTCTAGCAGAAGAAATTGCAACCAAAAACAAAACTTTCCAAGATAATAACTTAATATCTACGGAATGTAAGGGTTCAAACGGAACCCCTTGAAGAACTGAAAGAACTAGATTTAGACTCCAGGGAGGAGTCAAAGGTCTGTAAACAGGCTTGATCCTAACCAAAGCCTGAACAAATGCTTGAACATCTGGCACAGCTGCCAGTCTTTTGTGAAGTAAAACAGATAAAGCAGAGATCTGTCCCTTCAGAGAACTTGCAGATAATCCTTTCTCCAAACCTTCTTGTAGAAAGGATAGAATCTTAGGAATTTTTATCTTGTTCCATGGGAATCCTTTAGATTCACACCAACAGATATATTTTTTCCATATTTTATGGTAAATTTTTCTAGTTACAGGCTTTCTAGCCTGAATCAGAGTATCTATTACAGAATCTGAAAACCCACGCTTTGATAAAATCAAGAGTTCAATCTCCAAGCCGTCAGTTGGAGGGAAACCAGATTCGGATGTTCGAATGGACCCTGAACAAGAAGGTCCTGTCTCAAAGGTAGCTTCCATGGTGGAGCCGATGACATATTGACCAGGTCTGCATACCAAGTCCTGCGTGGCCACGCAGGAGCTATCAAGATCACCGAGGCCCTCTCCTGATTGATCCTGGCTACCAGCCTGGGGATGAGAGGAAACGGTGGGAATACATAAGCTAGGTTGAAGGTCCAAGGTGCTACTAGTGCATCTACTAGGGTCGCCTTGGGATCCCTGGATCTGGACCCGTCTGGAATGCCCCATAATTGAGTTATTTGGGCAAAGATTTCCGGATGGAGTTCCCACTCCCCCGGATGGAATGTCTGACGACTCAGAAAATCCGCTTCCCAATTTTCCACTCCTGGGATGTGGATCGCAGACAAGTGGCAGGAGTGATCCTCCGCCCATTGAATTATCTTGGTCACTTCTTTCATCGCCAGGGAAGTCCTTGTTCCCCCCTGATGATTGATATATGCAACGGTCGTCATGTTGTCTGACTGAAACCTTATGAATTTGGCCTTTGCTAGTTGAGGCCAAGCTCTGAGAGCATTGAATATCTCTCTCAGTTCCAGAATGTTTATCGGGATAAGAGACTCTTCCCGAGACCATAGACCCTGAGCTTTCAGGGATTCCCAGACCGCGCCCCAGCCCACTAGGCTGGCGTCGGTCGTGACAATGACCCACTCTGGTCTGCGGAAGCTCATTCCCTGTGACAGATTGTCCAGGGTCAGCCACCAACGGAGTGAATCTCTGGTCTTTTGATCTACTTGAATCGTCGGAGACAAGTCTGTATAATCCCCATTCCACTGTCTGAGCATGCACAGTTGTAATGGTCTTAGATGAATTCGTGCAAAAGGAACTATGTCCATTGTTGCAACCATCAATCCTATTACTTCCATGCACTGCGCTATGGAAGGACGAGGAACAGAATGAAGTACTTGACAAGAGCTTAGAAGTTTTGATTTTCTGACCTCTGTCAGAAAAATCCTCATTTCTAAGGAATCTATTATTGTTCCCAAGAAGGGAACTCTTGTTGACGGGGACAGAGAACTTTTTTCTTTGTTCACCTTCCATCCGTGAGATCTGAGAAAGGCTAGGACGATGTCCGTATGAGCCTTTGCTTTTGACAGGGACGACGCTTGAATCAGGATGTCAAGTAAGGTACTACTGCAATGCCCCTTGGTTTTAGAACCGCTAGAAGGGACCCTAGTACCTTTGTGAAAATCCTTGGAGCAGTGGCTAATCCGAATGGAAGTGCCACAAACTGGTAATGCTTGTCCAGAAAAGCGAACCTTAGGAACTGATGATGTTCCTTGTGGATAGGAATATGTAGGTACGCATCCTTTAAATCCACGGTAGTCATAAATTGATTTTCCTGGATAGTAGGTAGGATCGTTCGAATAGTTTCCATTTTGAACGATGGTACCCTGAGAAATTTGTTTAGGATCTTTAGATCCAAAATTGGTCTGAATGTTCCCTCTTTTTTGGGAACTATGAACAGATTGGAATAAAATCCCATTCCTTGTTCTCTTATTGGAACTGGATGTATCACTCCCATCTTTAACAGGTCTTCTACACAATGTAAGAATGCCTGTCTCTTTATTTGGTTTGAAGATAATTGAGACCTGTGGAACCTTCCCCTTGGGGGTAGTTCCTTGAATTCCAGGAGATAACCTTGAGAAACTATTTCTAGCGCCCAAGGATCCTGAACATCTCTTGCCCAAGCCTGAGCAAAGAGAGAAAGTCTGCCCCCCACTAGATCCGGTCCCGGATCGGGGGCTATCCCTTCATGCTGTTTTGGTAGCAGTGGTAGGCTTCTTGGCCTGCTTACCCTTGTTCCAGCCTTGCATTGGTTTCCAGGCTGGTTTGGGTTGTGAAGTATTACCCTCTTGCTTAGAGGATACAGAATTAGAGACTGGTCCGTTTCTGCGAAAGGGACGAAAATTAGGCTTATTATTAGCCTTAAAAGACCTATCCTGTGGGAGGGCGTGGCCCTTTCCCCCAGTGATGTCTGAAATAATCTCTTTCAAATCAGGTCCAAATAATGTTTTACCTTTGAAAGGAATTTTAAGCAATTTTGTCTTGGAAGACACATCCGCTGACCAAGACTTTAGCCAAAGCTCTCTGCGCGCCACGACAGCAAACCCTGAATTTTTCGCCGTTAATCTAGCTAATTGCAAAGCGGCATCAAAAACAAAAGAGTTAGCCAATTTAAGTGCTTGAACTCTGTCCATAACCTCCTCATACGAAGATTCTTTACTGAGCGATTTTTCTAGTTCCTCGAACCAGAAACACGCTGCCGTAGTGACAGGAACAATGCATGAAATTGGTTGTAGAAGGTAACCTTGCTGTACAAAAATCTTTTTAAGCAAACCCTCTAATTTCTTATCCATAGGATCTTTGAAAGCACAACTATCTTCGATAGGAATAGTAGTGCGTTTGTTTAGAGTAGAAACCGCCCCCTCGACCTTGGGGACTGTCTGCCATAAGTCCTTTCTGGGGTCGACTATAGGAAATAATTTCTTAAATATAGGGGGGGGAACAAAAGGTATGCCGGGCCTTTCCCACTCTTTATTTACTATGTCCGCCACCCGCTTGGGTATAGGAAAAGCGTCGGGGGGCACCGGAACCTCTAGGAACTTGTCCATCTTACATAATTTCTCTGGAATGACCAAATTGTCACAATCATCCAGAGTAGATAACACCTCCTTAAGCAGTGCGCGGAGATGTTCTAATTTAAATTTAAATGTCACAACATCAGGTTCAGCTTGATGAGAAATTTTTCCTGAATCTGAAATTTCTCCATCAGACAAAACCTCCCTCATGGCCCCTTGAGATTGGTGTGAGGGTATGTCAGAACAGTTATCATCAGCGTCCTCTTGCTCTTCAGTGTTTAAAACAGAGCAATCGCGCTTTCTCTGATAAGTAGGCATTTTGGATAAAAGATTTGCTATGGAGTTATCCATTACAGCCGTTAATTGTTGCATGGTAATAAGTATTGGCGCACTAGATGTACTAGGGGCCTCCTGTGTGGGCATAACTGGTGTAGACACAGTAGGGGATGATGTAGTATCATGTTTACTCCCCTCATTTGAGGAATCATCTTGGGCAATATCATTATCTGTTGCAATACTGTCCTTACTTTGTTTGGACACTATGGCACAATTATCACATAAATTTAAATGGGGAGACACATTGGCTTTCATACATATAGAACATAGCTTATCTGATGGTACAGACATGTTAAACAGGCTTAAACTTGTCAACAAAGCACAAAAAACGTTTTAAAATAAAACCGTTACTGTCACTTTAAATTTCAAACTGAAAACACTTTATTACTGAATATGTGAAAAAGTATGAAGGAATTGTTCAAAATTCACCAAAATTTCACCAAAATTTCACCACAGTGTCTTAAAGCATTAAAAGTATTGCACACCAAATTTCAGAGCTTTAACCCTTAAATTAACAGAACCGTTTTTACATTTAACCCCTATACAGTCCCAGAATGAGGCTCTGTCTATAACTAGAAAGGCCCCCATCTGAAAAAGGTGTCCAACACAGTGCCTGCCGTTTTTCTAAACGTTCCCCAAGATTATAATACCAATAATTAGTTAGAATCTGCATAATATGCCTAGTAAAGCAATTGTTTTAGCCCAGAAAAATGTCTACCAGTTTTTAAGCCCTTTTTGAAGCCCTTTATTCTTTTATGTTTAACTAAGAAAATGGCTTACTGGTCCCCATGAGGGGAAATGACAGCCTTCCAGCATTACATGGTCTTGTTAGAAATATGGCTAGTCATACCTTAAGCAGAAAAGACTGCTAACTGTTTCCCCCAACTGAAGTTACTTCATCTCAACAGTCCTGTGTGGAAACAGCAATTGATTTCAGTTACTGTCTGCTAAAATCATCTTCCTCTTACAAACAGAAATCTTCATCCTTTTCTGTTTCAGAGTAAATAGTACATACCAGCACTATTTTAAAATAACAAACACTTGATAGAAGAATAAAACTACATTTAAACACCAAAAAACTCTTAACCATCTCCGTGGAGATGTTGCCTGTGCAACGGCAAAGAGAATGACTGGGGCGGGCGGAGCCTAGGAGGGATCATGTGACCAGCTTTGCTGGGACTCTTTGCCATTTCCTGTTGGGGAAGAGAATATCCCACAAGTAAGGATGAAGCCGTGGACCAGACACACCAATGTTGGAGAAAGAATATTTTTGAATGTAATCATAAAATTCGAAACCAAACATTCGAAAATCGAATGTTAGAATGTTATGTAAACATTCGAAATTCGATTCGAACAAACGAATGTGTTAAAATTTGTTTAGTTTTTCGAATTTTGGAAACATTCGCCCATCCCTAATTATTTAGTTAATAATTGTAAGTTTAATTTAACTCTATTGTATAATTATGTTAAAGTTAGGGGGTGTTAGGGTTAGGGTTAGGTTTTGGGTTAGGGGTAGGTGTAGGGGTTAATAGTTTAATTTAGATTTTTGCGATGTGGGCGGCTGGCAGTTTAGGGGTTAATAGATTTATTTAGTGGTAGTGATGTGGGTGGCCAGGGTTTAGATGTTGGTGGTGGCAGACTAGGGGTGTTTAGACTCTGGGTTTATGTTAGGGTGTTAGGTTTAAATGTTAGATTTTTTCCCCATAGACATCAATGGGGCTGTGTTACGGAGCTTTTATTTCCACGATCGCATGGGTTAGACTTTTTTCTGACCCACTCTCCCCATTGATGTCTATGGGGAAAGCGTGCACGAGCACATCAAAACTGTGCTTGTTTTTTGTGTGGTATATAGCTTAAAAGCACCATATCGCATGCACAATCCGGGTTTTTAAAAACTTCTAATGGCTGCGCTATAGGGGGTTAAATAACGCAACTATATCATTTCGAATATTTCTATATAGAATATTGTATAATTTGAATATTACATTTAAAGAAAGCATTAGAAATACTATTACAAACATATATATTTGAATTTTTCGAATTCGAATATTGCATAATTCGAATATTACATTTAAAGAAAGCATTAGAAATACTATTACAAATATAAATTTGAATTTTTCGAAAAGAATATTTTTGAATGTAATCATAAAATTCGAAACCAAACATTCGAAAATCGAATGTTAGAATGCTATGTAAACTTTCGAAATTCGATTCGAACAAACGAATGTGTTAAAATTTGTTTTGTTTTTCGAATTTTGGAAACATTCGCCCATCCCTAATTATTTAGTTAATAATTGTAAGTTTAATTTAACTCTATTGTATAATTATGTTAAAGTTAGGGGGTGTTAGGGTTAGGTTTTGGGTTTGGGGTAGGTGTAGGGGTTAATAGTTTAATTTAGATTTTTGCGATGTGGGCGGCTGGCAGTTTAGGGGTTAATAGATTTATTTAGTGGTAGTGATGTGGGAGGCCAGGGTTTAGATGTCGGTGGGGGCAGACTAGGGGTGTTTAGACTCTGGGTTTACGTTAGGGTGTTAGGTTTAAACGTTAGATTTTTTTCCCTATAGACATCAATGGGGCTGTGTTACGGAGCATTTATTTCCACGATCGCAGGTGTTAGACTTTTTTCTGACCCACTCTCCCCATTGATGTCTATGGGGAAAGTGTGCACGAGCACGTCAAAACTGTGCTTGTTTTTTGTGTGGTATATAGCTTAAAAGCACCATATCGCATGCACAATCCGGGTTTTTAAAAACTTCTAATGGCTGGCTATAGGGGGTTAAATAACGCAACTTTTGTTGCGATCATTAATTTCCCTATAGCGCGGATAACTCGTAATCTAGCTGTTTGACAGTTAAGTGAGGAAAAGCCTCCAACATCTGAGAGTTGCTAACTCACATAACCTCACAAGCTTTAGGGAATGTAAAACAGTTTATCTTATGTTTCTTTGTTTGTTTTTTGCATATAACTTTATAGAGTCGATTCAAGTAACACACATCTTAAAGCACATCATTGGAACATTCAAATGGTCTAACCTTCAACATCCTCATCAGGCATTAGACAAGTTTCATTAGATGATTTTTCATCTGGGAACTGTGCACAGTCCGTATCCTCTGGCCACTGCAAACCCACAATTCCTAATACAGATTCACAGCGCTCTTTTGAATGTTCACATATTGACCTGCAGAAGAAAATGTAAATATTTATTTCATGCAAATGTTCACGTCATCTGCAGAATCATCTGCTCTGTGGCATACAATGTAATATATACAAGTGTTAGACAGGTGGGAATAAAGTAATAAAGGATACTGCTTCTTAATGGGACATAGAAATCCAAATGAAACTTTCGTGATTTAGATAAAGCCAACAATTTAAAAAAAAATAAAAAATTCTCTACTAGTATCATCTAGATGTTGGATAGTGTGGGTGCACTGAATCTCTCATGTAATAGACTTCTATGGGAGCACAGTGAAAAAACTCAACTCGTATTTTGCTCAAGTTCTATACTTACTTGTATACTGTGGTTTTGTTTTGAAATATAAGTTAAAACACTGCACACATACATATAAAGACATTCATACACATGTATACACCCATACACCCATACACACACATACACACAAACATACAGCTTTGAGACCTTTCCAGTCCTGCATATGTAAATCATATACCATCCCTTAATCAGTGTTAAAACCTTTTTATTTCAATACTAAGGGCACCATTTAGCAAACTGTGTATTCCGCTTTGGAGCACCTTTGGTGCAGGCTCTCATGAGCAAGTCTGCAGCCAATAGTTAAGAAGCAGCAGTCATCAGACCACTGCATCCTAACCTGTACTCATTAGCGTAGAATGAGCAGTTGGCGACATTGTACAAGCAACCGATTGTGCAATGTTAAATGCGGGCAGCGTACTGCTGCCCGCTGGCAACGATCTCAAGCAGACAGGCTCACAGAAGTGAACCTTGTCCATCCGGACATTGATAAATGGGTCCTAAACCTTTATTGTACATCTAATATGTATAACTATAAGTGATATATATTTTTATGTGTTTTGTTATACATATTTTCAAGCATTAAAACTTTTCAGGTTTCCAACAATTTTTCAGAGCTATTTGATGTTCCACTCAGGCTCAACACTTAAAGGGACACTAAACCCGTTATTTTTCTTTCATGATTCAGACAGAGAATACAATTTTAAACAACAATCCAATTTACGTCTATGATCTAAATTGCTTTATTCTTTAGATATCCTTTGTTGAAGAAATAGAAATGCACATGGGTGAGCCAATCACACAAGACATCTATGTGCAGCAACCAATCAGCAGCTACTGAGCCTATCTATATATGCTTTTCAGCAAAGGATATAACATAGTAACATAGTAACATAGCAGATTAGGTTAAAAAAAGACTGAAGTCCATCAGGTTCAACCTATACAAATCTAAAATACTTACAAACTCCAGTTAAGCTTAAATAATCCCACTAAAAGGTGACCCATTTACTACTAGCAATCCTATCTATGCATTTTGTTTATAGATAGAAATGTATCCAAACAATTTTTAAATGTATCTAGGGTATTGTCATTCACTACCTCCTTTGGTAATGAGTTCCACAATTTTATTACTCTTACAGTGAAAAAACGTTTACGTTGAAGGAGATTAAATCTCCTTTCCTCCAACCTTAAATTGTGACCTCTTGTCACAAACAATTTTCTTGGAATAAACAGAGCTTCTGCCATCTCTGTATATGGGCCTTGAATATATTGATATAAAGTAATCATGTCACCTCTCAAGCGCCTCTTTTCTAAAAAAAACAGACCCAGTTTGGCTAGCCTCTCCTCATAGCTTCAATTCTCCAATCCCCTTATTAGCTTTGCGGCCCTTCTCTGAACTTTTTCTAGTTCTGCAATATCTTTTTTTCCGATTGGTCCCCAGAACTGCACTCCATACTCAAGGTGAGGTCTTACCAGGGCTTTATATAGTGACAGAATTATGCTTTCCTCCCTTAAATCAATGCCTCTTTTAATACATGCTAGTATATTATTAGCCTTTGAAGCTGCTGCCCTGCATTGTGCACCCATCTTTAGCTTGTTATCTATTACTACTCCCAAATCCTTTTCCTCCTCTGTTTTGTCCCATTTAAATAATACGTTGCCTGCTTATTTTTACTTCCAAAATGTAGAACCTTGCATTTTCCCATATTAAATCTCATGTTTCATTTACCTGCCCATACTTCTAATTTTTGCAGGTCCCTTTGCAACGAAAGTTTATCCTGCTCTGACTTAATGACCTTACTCAACTTAGTATCATCTGCAAAAATAGAGATGTCGCAATTTAATCCTTGCTCCAAGTCATTTATAAAAATATTAAAAAGAACAGGGCTCAGTACTGATCCCTGGGTAACTTCACTGATTACCTTTGTCGAATCTGATCGTTGCTCCTTATCTTTTATCCAGTTATTTATCCATGAGCTAACATTTTCAGCTATTCCCAGTCCCTTCATTTTGTGCATTAATCTCTCATGTGGCACTGTATCAAACGCCTTTGCAAAATCTAAGTATATCACATCAACTGCTTCCCCTTTATGTATATTTTTACTTACTTCCTCATAGAATCTAATTAGATTAGTATGACATGATCTATTTCCCAAACAACCATGCTGATTAAAACTCATAATCTTGTTTACACGAATATGCTCATCAATATAATCCCTTATAATCCTTTCAAATATCTTCCCCACTATTGATGTCAGACTAACTGGTCTATAGCTTCCTGGATCATCCCTGCTTCCCATTTTGAAGAGTGGCACCACATCAGCTTTACGCCAATCCTGGGCTACCATGCCTGAGGATAATGAGTCTTGAAAAATTAAGAGTAGAGGTTTGTCTATAACAGTGTTAAGTTCCCTTAAGACCCTTGGGTGTATTCCATCGTGGCTTGGAGTTTTATTTACCTTAAAGGGACATGAAACCCAATTTTTTTCTTTTGCTATTTAGATAGAGTATGTCATTTTAAACAACTTTCTAATTCACTTCTATTATCTAATTTGCTTAATTCTCTTGATATCATTTCCTGAAAAGCATATCTAGATAGGCTCAGTAGCTGCTGATTGGTTGTAGCACATAGATGCCTTGTGTGATTGGCTCACCCATGTGCACTGCTATTTCTTCAACAAAGGATATCTAAAGAATTAAGCAAATTAGATAATAGAAGTAAATTGTAATGTTGTTTAAAATTGTATTCTCTACCTGAATCATGAAAAGAAAAATGTTGGCTTTAGTGTCCCTTTAATATTATCCAATTTTTTCCTGATATCCTCTATACATAACCCAGTTAATGGTATGGGCTGGCATGTTCTATTTTTTTCCAAAGTATCATCCAATGGTTTCTCTCTTGTGTATACTAAAGAAAAAAATTGTTTGGTACCTCAGCCTTCTCCCTGTCACTGTTAATCATGCTACCATCCACGCATATTAATGTACCTATATTGTCTTTCTTAGATTTTTTGCTATTTATGTACTTAAAGAACCTTTTAGGGTTAGACTTGGAATCCTTTGCAATTAATTTTTCATTTTCAATTTTGGCTAATTTGATTGCTTTTTTGCATGCTTTGTTACATTCCTTATAAATATGGAATGTTGAGTCTGTACTATTTTCTTTGAATAATTTAAATGCCCTACGTTTTTTCCTAATTTCTCTTAACACATTATTATTGAGCCACATTGGCTTGGATTTTTTATTTTTTATAACCATATGGTATTTGTTGATATGTATATTTATTTAACAAAGTTTTTAATGTTATCCATTTATCCTCTGTATTTTTATTAGAGAATACTTTGTCCCAATTTATGTTATTTAATGATTTCCTTAAATCGTTGAATTTTGGTTTCTTAAAATTAAAAGTCTTGGTTAAACCGTTAAGACACTGCTTATGAGAAGAGATTTCAAATGTGACCATGTTATGATCACTGTTACCCAAATGTTCTTTGACTTCAATGTTTGATATTATATCTGTATTATTTGATAGCACTAAATCAAATATAGCGTTACCCCTAGTTGGCTCCTCTATTAACTGTGACAAGAAGTTATCCCTAAGAACATTTAAAAATCTATCCCCCTTAGTTGAATTACTAGTTTCGTTGGCCAAGTTTATATCAGGGTAGTTAAAATCTCCCATAATTACAGCACTGTTATTAGCAGCTTTACATTAGTAGTTGAGTTTCCTCCAGGTCACTAATGTTGGGGGGCTTGTAGCATGTTCCTAGTAATATTTTTTTAGGATTTTCCCCCCACTCTTTATTTCCACCCACAGGGTCTCTACATTGTCGCCTGTATCATAAATATCTTCCCTTATTGTAAGTTTAAGGTTAGGTTTAATATACATGCAGATTCCTCCACCCCTTTTATTATTCCTGTCCCTCCTAAATAATGTATACCCCTCTAAGTTAACTGCCCACTCATGTGAATCATCCCACCAAGTTATACTGATAACATTATAGTCCTCTTCTGCAACTAAGAGCTCCAGCTCCCCCATTTTACCTGTCATGCTTCTTGCATTTGTTGTCATACATTTAATTTGCATGAGCTTTCTGCTGATACTTGGTGTTCTTTCCTCCATACTTTCTAATGTGAAATTTCTTAAAGTGAAAGTAAACTTTGATGAATGAAAGCGTTTTTTAAAAAATACTATTAAAAGCAGGGGCACTTTCAATCATCAAAGTTTAGAAGGCAGCCGTTTTGATTAAAAACTTACCTTTGTTTTTTTCACAGCCAGAGCAGCATCCCCCACCCGGAGATCCTCTCTTCACACGTCATCAATGACTAATCCAGCTTACTCCAATCACGGCATGGCCTCAGGCAATGACTACCCTGGGGGGAAAGCTGGATTAGTCATTGATGACGTGTGAAGAGAGGATCTCCATGTGGGGGAAGCTGCTCTGGCTGTTCAAAGAAGAGAGGTAAGTTTTTAATCAAAACGGCTGCTAGTGCCCCTGTTTTTAATAGTATTTTTAAAAAACGGGTTTTCATTCATCAAAGTTTACCTTCATTTTAAGTCATCCCTTCCTTGAGATATTAAAGGAGTGACATATTCATAGACTGATATCTCTGTTCTATTGTGTTCTAACTGACCCTCCCCCCGTTTGTCTAGTTTAAAAGATTCTCTAAACCTGCTACCATCCTTTTCCCCAACACCCCTGCACCCATGTCATTCAGGTGCAATCCATCCTTACTGTACAAATTGTACCCAAGTGAAAAGTCAGCCAAGTGCTCTAAAAAGTCAAACCCCTCATTTTTACACCATGTTTTTAACCATTAATTAACAGACCTTAGCTCCTTCAGCCTTATTGAGTTAGCACACGGCACTGGTAATATCTCCGCAAATATTACTTTGGAGGTCCTTGCTTTAAGCTTGTTACCTAACTCCCTGAAGTCATTTTTTAGGACTCTCCATCTCCCGCTGATTACCAATCTGTACCATGACTAAAGCACATTATATAGTAGAAGTAAGTTAGAGAATAAAGCACATTATATAGTAAAAGTAAATTAGAAAACTGTTTAAAATTGCATGCTCTTTCTAAATCATGAAAGAAATAAAATTGGGTTGTATGTCCCTTTAACTCCCCACTTGTATTATGAGCATTAATAGTGTGAGCCCTGTGCAATCCATCAGGGTCACTAAAATAATGTTAAGATTCTCTAACAGTTTTAACCATCCACTTGGAATAGCAGGTTGTGGGCTATTCTTTGCTGAGAGCACAACTGCAATATATTGCTTAAAAGGACATTAAACTCTTGTTTTTGTGTAAAACTTGTTCTTTCTTTCACACTCCCCAGAGAGGCTAAAAAGCAAAAATTATAACATAGGTTATCAACATGCTGCATATTGCTTAAACCAGCTATTTGATTTGCAGGTTAAAAAATTAGCTTTTTGGCCTTACAAGGGTGCACAGGTTAAACACATTTTTTACACAAAACAAGATATGTTTAATGTTCTTTAAAGGGAAATGAAAGCAAACATTGTTCTTTTATGATTCAGATAAAGGAAACATTTTTAAACAACTTTCCAATTTACTTCAATTACCGATTTTGCTTCATTCTATTAGTTTTATCCAAACTGTCATTCTATTAGTACCCTTAATGGAATGAGAAGAAATGCACTACTGTGAGCTAGCTGAACACCTTGGTAAGCCGATGACATGAGGCATATACATGCAGCCACCAATCAGCAGCTAGCTGCAAACTTCTAAGCATACAAAGGAATGCTTTTCAACAAAGGGTACCAGAGAATGAAGCAAAGTAGATAACAGAAGTAATAAAACTGTAAGCACTATCTGAATCATGAAAGAAAAAAAATTGGGTTTCATATCCCTTTAAGACGCATGTACACTCCTGAACCTATCCAGATATACTTTCGCAGAAAGGACCTACGTTTCAACTAATGAAACCGAGATAAAGCAGTAAATGTGAAAACAAAAGAAAATTGGATACTATGCTCTATCTGAAACTTGAAAATGTCATTTTGGCATTGAAGCCCTTTTAACGTAGTACAACTAAGCTGCTGTTCCAGGAAGAAATCAGATTAACCGTAATTCAGGATGACAGAAATTATTTTCCACATATCAGCCAAATATTTCAATAGTTGTTTTTTTTGTTAGTCACTTCAATGTGGATAAACATAAGCAAATAATATAAGGTAACTTGACTGATTTAAGGTTCTCTGGAATCAATAAAAGCTGACAGCCATAAAGTTATGTTGAAAACCAGATTTGTTAAACTGTTCATGCCTCGGGCTTATTCAGGAAAGGAGAAATTTTGAGAAAAATAAAAAGAAGTTGCAGATAAAACAAGTTCAGCAGATGACTTTCATTATCACATATCAATAAACTATTTAACCTAAAACAATGGGGCTCTACTATATCTAAGTAGTGTGTCCAGAAATAAGGTGCGCCTAATTTATGCTATTTCAAAAAAGTGATAATATGGATAGATCCTAAGTTTTATATCTTACAAAAAATAAACAATATGAACTGTATAATTATAAATACAAATACATAACAATAGTCACCACAGTCATATGGTTAGGAAATATACATCCATAGATGCAAGTGAAAGTCCCAATATAGAGTGATGTCCAATCTGGAAATGATGTCCCAAACGATAGCTGCTCTCTCCAAAGATGTTGAAAAAGAGATGACTGCGTTCTGTATAGAAACAAAAAAAGAAGAGGCGCTCTGGTGCAGATGATCCTTGGCTACAAATGATTCTAAACTAACAGTTCAGAGTAATACTCACAAAGATGTTTGCACATGCAGTGCAATAACAGGTGAGCCGAAGCTTCAGAGCCGCTCGGCTGACTCGCTAGAGGGTGAAATCAGCTGTTCACTGGGTAATCACTTCACCAACGATGTGGGGAAAAAAGATACCTATGACATAAAATATAGATACCGCCCTTGGTGCAGATTATCCCAGGCACAGAATGCACATACAACAGATGTCGAGAAGTTATACTCACAAACGGAGTTGCACAAGCAGTGCAATATCAGGCGTGCCGAATCTTAAAGAGCCGTTCGGCTGACTCCCTGAGGCCTGTACAGCTGCTCCTGGATCGTTGGAGGAGTGGTGGAAAATAAAGGTGGATATGCCGATAGAGGTTGATCCAAGCAAGGGATCAATAAGGCAAATAGAACAATTCACCAGCAAGGTAGACAAAATAAAAGTATTTATTAAAAATATAAAAATTACTTAGCAACGCGTTTCTCGGCTAACATGCCGTTTCATCAGGCTACATAATTCTAAGAGCTACCTTGCTGACTTAAAAGGACTGACAGGACCAATCAAAACCCTGAAAATTCACACACCTCCCTTGCTCAGGTGTACTATCTGATTACAGGGTGTCGCCCTGAGATACATAGCACTTTTGTTAAAAATGAATACAATTTATACAAACTTCAAAAAAATCTTTCTATATATACAAGGGCAATTTAACATGAATCGATAGCAAGTTTTAATCTCAATAATTGTAACAATAATATTTAGATATTTCAGTCTTACAAACAATATAACAATATAAAAGAAATATGATATAATAATCAGATATTTATAAATATAATAGATGAATTCTCAGTAATAAATTTATAATAAACATATAAATCATATAATAACAAATTATAAATAAATACAAGAATAAATACTAAAAAAATATATAATTACTAAAAATATATATAAAGCCATATAATCAATCATATTACTACATCTAATGGTCGGATTAGAACTCACGACCTAGTGGCTGGGAAACCATCAACCCAGCCACTAGGTCGTGAGTTCTAATCCGACCATTAGATGTAGTAATATGATTGATTATATGGCTTTATATATATTTTTAGTAATTATATATTTTTTTAGTATTTATTCTTGTATTTATTTATAATTTGTTATTATATGATTTATATGTTTATTATAAATTTATTACTGAGAATTCATCTATTATATTTATAAATATCTGATTATTATATCATATTTCTTTTATATTGTTATATTGTTTGTAAGACTGAAATATCTAAATATTATTGTTACAATTATTGAGATTAAAACTTGCTATCGATTCATGTTAAATTGCCCTTGTATATATAGAAAGATTTTTTTGAAGTTTGTATAAATTGTATTCATTTTTAACAAAAGTGCTATGTATCTCAGGGCGACACCCTGTAATCAGATAGTACACCTGAGCAAGGGAGGTGTGTGAATTTTCAGGGTTTTGATTGGTCCTGTCAGTCCTTTTAAGTCAGCAAGGTAGCTCTTAGAATTATGTAGCCTGATGAAACGGCATGTTAGCCGAGAAACGCGTTGCTAAGTAATTTTTATATTTTTAATAAATACTTTTATTTTGTCTACCTTGCTGGTGAATTGTTCTATTTGCCTTATTGATCCCTTGCTTGGATCAACCTCTATCGGCATATCCACCTTTATTTTCCACCACTCCTCCAACGATCCAGGAGCAGCTGTACAGGCCTCAGGGAGTCAGCCGAACGGCTCTTTAAGATTCGGCACGCCTGATATTGCACTGCTTGTGCAACTCCGTTTGTGAGTATAACTTCTCGACATCTGTTGTATGTGCATTCTGTGCCTGGGATAATCTGCACCAAGGGCGGTATCTATATTTTATGTCATAGGTATCTTTTTTCCCCACATCGTTGGTGAAGTGATTACCCAGTGAACAGCTGATTTCACCCTCTAGCGAGTCAGCCGAGCGGCTCTGAAGCTTCGGCTCACCTGTTATTGCACTGCATGTGCAAACATCTTTGTGAGTATTACTCTGAACTGTTAGTTTAGAATCATTTGTAGCCAAGGATCATCTGCACCAGAGCGCCTCTTCTTTTTTTGTTTCTATACAGAACGCAGTCATCTCTATTTAACCTAAAGACTATCATATATTAGTGACCAAACATTCCTACATATTATAAACAGACCTCTTCTGCCGCTAGCATTTTGTTACCTAAATTACAAAAGTAGATAAACCTCTTATCGCTTAGCTGCTAGAAAGTCAGTACAATATACACATCAGAGGCAGCCAATGAGCTAAAGTTGCAAGTGTCTACAAGCTTTTTGCAATGCAGTATTTTTTTTAGTAAAATAGTCATACAAATAACAAGTCTGATATGCTTTTCTCCTCTAAGGCAATAAAGATATTGATTAACAATGCATTTCAGGTCTGTTAGGCAGGAAAGGAACACATGCACAATTCCAGCAGTCTCGAAATCTCTTCAAGGTCACTTTTGCTACTTGAAAAGTGTAAAAAACAGAAACATTCATAAACGTTTTAAAAGCACTTATTTGATACAATGTCTTCGTCTTTGAGAATGTGCCATTCACGGTGGCGTCTACAAGACTTAATTGTAGAGGGGCACGTCCCAGAGGCACACCTGTGTTTTGTGGGTGGAGTCGTGACAGGACGGGGTTGGATCAGGTGTTCCATGGGTGGGGTTGGGGGTATATAGGTGGGGAGGCATTCTGGGATGGTCTGTGGGTGAGGGAAATCCTGTCCAGAGAAATTATGAGAAACCTGAATGGTGATCACATAAATCTATTTTTTATTATTCTTGTGTGGTCCAAATGTCTTGCCGTCTGGTTTTAATTTAGTAATGACATTTAGTAATGACAGGTGAACTGGAAAATGAAGTCCCCATCCTTTAAAGTATAGAAATTATCTACCAAATTCTCTAAAGCTCTCTGGTCTGGCGAGATTCTACAAGATGCCTCATCAGCAATATGCCCCTTGGGGATTGTTTTAAAGGCATTTTTACCTTTGGAGCTGGGTACCTCATTAAGGCTTTGTATTAAGAAGAGACACTTACTTTACATAATAATGCTCAGTCAAATAAGCCGATGACTTCTCTCCATGCCGGCAAGGTGTAGAGAATCTGTTTAAATGTATTCACTCATCCTTCATATGCATCATAAAATAATTTGAGCTATTTCTGTTCCCTTATTTTAAACCATTTTTATCAAGTTGTTACAATAAAGAGTAAACTATTATACTAAGCTTGATGGGGTACTGCAATAACTAACTTGCTGATGTTAGTAAAGTGATAACAATGAAATAAAGAATACAATGTTCTATGTCAGTGTTACCTGCAGGGTGGAATGCGTTGGTTTGTTGGAGGTTCACATTTGGGTACCAGTATGGTGCATGCAAAGAACATGAGATACTTATAACAATTAGTCTGGACAAGGGCTGGAAAAAGTGATGACTCCCAGCTAATGGATGCCTCTTTCTGAGTCCTATGACCAAGGTAATTTGGGAAATTTGTATAGTTATATGGAAGATTCATGCATAACTCCAAAGTTATTGGTTCACACTGACCTACAAGTTTGGAGAGAAAAAAACAGCATTTTAGGAAATGCACAACTAGTTTTTATTTTAGTTAAGTTTTCAAAATCTTAGCTCATCTACACACATAATTAAATGCAACCTTTTAAATGAGATGTGTACTGTAATAAAATGCTTTTCTAAATATACTTAGTTTCTATTCAATTTTATAACCTAGTTATTTGCAGGTTTAAAGGGACATGAACCCCAATTTTTTTCTTTCATGATTATGCAATTTTAAACAACTTTCTAATTGACTTCTATTATCTAAGTTGCTTCATTCTCTATGCTGCAAAGCATATCTAGATAGGCCCATTAGTTGCTGATTGGTTGCTGCACATAGATTCCCCGTGTGATTTGCTCACCCATGTAGAGGATATCTAAAGATTAAGCAAATAAGATTATAGAAGTAAATTGGAATGTTGCTTAAAAATGTGTTCTCTATCTGAATTATAATATAAAAAAATGTGGGTTTAGTGTCCCTTTAACATACATTATAATTATTTTTACATAAATATAACACATTAGCATTAATCACAATCTATTGTTGGATTATTATATTATATTATCAGCTGACAATGAGCAGTTTTCAGTGTAAACTTGATTACAAATGGCCATTTTCATTGTTTTTCATATCACCCTTGAAATTGCCATTTTGTTTTTGCTAATTGTCTAGATTAGATTATAGATAAAGAAATCAGGGAACAGCAACGCAGAAAATAATTTGTCTTGTTTTTCAGTGGTAAAGATGTTGCGCTTCAGGGCGGAAGCATTTTAGCATTGTGATCACTAGTGTAACACATAGATAATACTGGTAGAAACTATCTACTATTTGTTCATGAGAGTGCCTGCACCTACACCACTGAACTCACGGTCAATAATGCTCATTCAAGATTAAGGGCTCCATTTATTAAGCAGAGGATGCTGCTTTGGAGCCCCATCGTTTCAGGTCCGCCTGAAATGGAACCGCTGCTTCTTAACTTGTCCACCACCTTTTAGGTGACGGACTGAAATCATCCCGATCCAATACGATCGGGATAATTGACGACCCCTGCTAGCGACTGATTGGCTGCTCATTCAAGATTAAGGGCTCCATTTATTAAGCAGCTGATGCTGCTTTGGAGCCCCATCGTTTCAGGTCCGCCTGAAATGGAACCGCTGCTTCTTAACTTGTCCGCCACCTTTTAGGTGACGAACTGAAATCATCCCGATCCAATACGATCGGGATGATTGACTGCCCCTGCTAGCAGCTGATTGGCTGCCAAAGAGCAGGGGCAGCATTGCAAAAGCATCTCACCAGAAACGCTTTTGCAATATTAAATGCTGACAGCGTACGCAGTCAGCATTTAGTGGGGTTGAGCGGACATGATTCGCTACACAGAATCATGTCCGCTCAACTGTTGTTAAATCTACCCTAAAAGTTCACTAATATAATGATAGGCGTGATTGTGAATGAGTTGCGACTTAGCATGCATGGAAAAGCATCCCCTATAAAAACCCATTCACGAAGGTGTAATCTCATTTAAAGGACTCATAGGAAGATAAAAACACAGCAAGACAGCAGAGCCACAAGTTAAAGTTTAATCAAAGTTAAAATCCAGTAAAAAACATATTAGAAGAGTTTTACATAGAATCTCATAGTCACCATTTCGTTTTCAGTTTATGCCAGAATAGAAACAGGCCCTTAACTAACAATAGAAATAAAAGTTGCATAGCGACCATATAGTGATAGAAAAACAGTGCACCAGTCTGCCCATCCTGACAACTTAAAATATACATTTTTTTTTTTTTTTTAAATACAAAGCAAATTTAATATAAAAAATAATTTTAAAAAATGCACTGTATAGATCGATGTGACTCTATAACTAATGCTGTATGTATATTGCTTGCGTGCATCTAGATTTCTTTTACATTTAGATTCTAAGTAAAAGCACATATAGAGGTACTGACAGATGCAGGTACTGTAGTATCATTGTCTTTGGTTAAACAAATCTGGATTTGTTTAAAGGAATATTCCAGTCAAAATTAAACCTTCATTATTCAGATAGAGCAGGGAATCCCAAGCAACTTTCCAGTCCACTCCCACCACCATCCCCTCCCCGCTCTCCCGTTCTCCCCATTTGAATGTAAGCCTAGGAGCCGGCCCATTCCTGGCTCAGCACCCGGGCAGCGCCCGCCGATTGGTGGCTACATTTAGATACCAATCAGAAAGCGCAACCCAGGCTCCGAACCAAAAATGGGCCCGCTACCACGCCCACATTCTTGCTTTTTCAAATAAAGATAACAAGAGAACGAAGAAAAAATGACAATAGGAGCAAACCAGAAAGCTGCTCAAAATTTGCCAGCTCTATCCGAATCATGAAAGTCCAATTCTGACTAAACTATTCATTCAAGCACAGTTGAGATACAGAAGCAATATGTATATATGCAGTAAGCTGCTGGCAATATCTTAAGATTGGGTTCAAATAAAGTATGAAAACAAAAGCTACATAGGTAATGATCGATTAGGAACAAAAACATTTCTGGAGATCTAAAAAGTTTGACTAATTCTCAGTCTCATTATGTACTTGGATGTTTAACAGAGCCAGGTATAAAGGCATGGCCAAGTTACCATGTTAGGGGTTTAAATGTAACTTGTTAATAAATACTTTGTCATCGAATACCCCTTTCCATCAGTATTGCCCCTTTTGTGCTCTAATTGTCCTCATCACTGTCCTCTTTCACTTCAGATGCTTTACTTTCATCTACTTCCTCCAGGGACTCTGCTCTCTGCAAGGTAAGCTCACCCAGGTGCATTCGAGGCAAAGTGTTCTGCTCCATGTATAGCCATGGTTTATAGTCAGGTTGATTCTTAAGCTTCCAAGGTGGGTAACGTTGACAGGCCTTGTACAGACTTCGCATCAGCTTAGGAGCCAAATATTGTGCTGCTTTATTCACCATCCATTTTGGTAAAGAGCCTCTGGGATCCACCTTTGCTGTGTATGTGAGACTGCAGCTGTTCAATCCAGTGTGCTCAATAAGGTAGCCGGCTTGGAGAGATACTGCTCTGACCAGATCCTTTCTTGGGGGATACATTTTGTGTTTTACTGAGTAGTTTATAATCATGTAACAATCAGGGAGAATCAGCCATGAACGAAGCGTTACCACGTCACGATTCCTAAGTGGTTTAGGGCATTTCCAAGCGTAATATCCCACATCAACATTGGCAGAGAGTCGTGCAATATCAAAGGTTTCAATCATGCTCAAATCCCAATTTTACCTATAACTTAGGTCATGCAGTACATCAAATACTGTGCTAGCGGACACATCTGGTAAGGTCAAGCGGCTCTTAACTGTGTGTACGGTCCCATAGCCTGAAGATTTATCTTCGGGTTTCATCCACACACACATACCCCTTTTGTTGTACGAACAAATCCATCCTTCTTCTGCTAGACATTGCTTGCGTAAAGATGCAAACATTTCATCATCAGGAACACTACACATAAGATCTTGGCGAGCCATGAAAAGACTGTGGATCACTGCAGACTACCAAAGTTCTTAGTTTCCTAATATTTCCTTTAGTGCAGGAGGGACAAGAGTCTCTTATTTTCAGAAACCCTAGGTTATGACTCAATTCCTTTTGTTCTTGAGACTTTTGGTGTACAAATGCTTCTAGTAGTCTTGGTGATAATAAATAAGGGGTCTACAATAGTCCAAAGTTAAAATGTAATAGAGGATGCCTCTGTTAATGAAAGGATTTTTGTAAAGAGTGTCTCTGGAATTTAGCATTGGGTGTATTTCTGGTTGTTCATGTAAAATGTTGATAGCATCATGCTTCTCTGTAAGCCCTTAAAGATTTTGTTGTAGTAATGCCACTCTTGATTAGTTGGTGATGAAAGAAGGTGTCTTTCTCCTCATAGTGAAACAAGTAGTAGTGGTTACTAATGAAAATGATTCTGCAACAAGTTGTTTTAGTAAGCTTTGGTGATGCAGTAGTGGAAGCTGCTTCTTGAGATAATGGAGCAAAAGGGATTCTTATATAAAGGATTATGGTGAAGCATGCCCCTAGCAGCTCTAGTAAGAGGATGCCCTTGATAGCCTATAGATTGATCCTAAAGAAATATAAACTTTTTTTATATTTATATAAATTGCCAGGTTCCAATGGTCCTTCATATAGTAAGATTTCGTTCACGTAGCTTACTTTAATTCCTATTTCTCAAACATCATTCTGAACTACACTATAGATGCATTAAATCTGCAGATCTACAAAAATAAATCAAGAGTAATCCTGTACCGAGGCAGCAGTCCGGTGTTTAAAGTTTCCTGTTTTTTGAAAGTCAGATATAATAATACCTCACTCCCTACTGATAACTAATGTCAGCAACTAATCTTCCCTTTGTTAATCATTTATCTGAGTCATTTAGCTGATCCCTTATACAGGATTTGTTATGCGTCCACTGCAGGTTAACCCTAGTTTCTCATTGCTTCCCAGGTACTAACAGGTGTTCTGGGCAGCAGCTAAAATATACATTTAGGGCTAGATTACAAGTGGAGCGCTATTGTTTGCACGCAAAAGATATTGAGTTTTTGTGGCCATTTGAGCTCAACTTAAATTCTGTTCATATTACAGGTTGAAAGCAAATGCAAATGCAGAGCTCTGGTTAAAAAAAAGTGTCAGAAAAAAATAAAAAAATAATAAGTTGCACACATAACACAATCTAATAAAATTATTAAAATAAATTACAATAAAAAGATATAAGGGCTCAAAGATATGAGGCATGTCTAAATATATATATTTACGTGTATGTGTATATATATATATATATATATGATTATATGTGTGTACAAATGTATTTATATGTGTATATATGTATTTACAGACATAAATACACATAGAAACACAAATACATATGTACACACATGTGTTTGTATATATATATATATATATATATATATATATACACATATAAAATGTTCCAAAGCAAGCACTCACGACACACCAACCCTAGGGTGCTTCCAAAATTTATAAAGAAAAGCAGACACAGGGATGCACTTGCCGGGACTTCCAAATTCATCACCATTAATGTATACTGTTTTGGGGTTTCACCCCCTTCTTCAGACACAAATAAAAATGATGACACAATACTCACCCCCATCATGACTATTAAAACTTGATACACTAATGGTTGTCATGACAATATTTATATACTGAAGCGAACAGGTCGGCTAGAACTTAGTTTAATATTGGTATTGAGGCTAGCTACTTATGGGGATCTATATATACATTTTCCCTTATCCATGCGTGTTTTGGAACTAATACAATATATTTTATGTTTAAAACCGGAACGGGTGCCAGGTCGCCTTCTGCTGATGTCACTTCAGGTGAGAGGGGCTTAACTGAGCGGGAGATGTGGTGGTCGGTCTCGAAAAGTTTTAAAAGTCATGGTAAAAGTTTTAAAAGTCATGGTGGGGTTAGTAATGTGTTATTATTTTATTTGTGTCTGAAGAAGGGGATAAAATCCCAAAACGTTACACATTAAAGGTGACAAATTTGGAAGTCCCGTTGAGTGCATCCCTGTGTCATTAATGTATACTGTTTTGGGGTTTCACCCCCTTCTTCAGACACAAATAAAAATGATGACACAATACTCACCCCCATCATGACTATTAAAACTTGATACACTAATGGTTGTCATGACAATATTTATATACTGAAGCGAACAGGTCGGCTAGAACTTAGTTTAATATTGGTATTGAGGCTAGCTACTTATGGGGATCTATATATACATTTTCCCTTATCCATGCGTGTTTTGGAACTAATACAATATATTTTATGTTTAAAACCGGAACGGGTGCCAGGTCGCCTTCTGCTGATGTCACTTCAGGTGAGAGGGGCTTAACTGAGCGGGAGATGTGGTGGTCGGTCTCGAAAAGTTTTAAAAGTCATGGTAAAAGTTTTAAAAGTCATGGTGGGGTTAGTAATGTGTTATTATTTTATTTGTGTCTGAAGAAGGGGATAAAATCCCAAAACGTTACACATTAAAGGTGACAAATTTGGAAGTCCCGTTGAGTGCATCCCTGTGTCATTAATGTATACTGTTTTGGGGTTTCACCCCCTTCTTCAGACACAAATAAAAATGATGACACAATACTCACCCCCATCATGACTATTAAAAATTGATACACTAATGGTTGTCATGACAATATTTATATACTGAAGCGAACAGGTCGGCTAGAACTTAGTTTAATATTGGTATTGAGGCTAGCTACTTATGGGGATCTATATATACATTTTCCCTTATCCATGCGTGTTTTGGAACTAATACAATATATTTTATGTTTAAAACCGGAACGGGTGCCAGGTCGCCTTCTGCTGATGTCACTCCAGGTGGGAGGGGCTTAACTGAGCGGGTAATGTGGTGGTCGGTCTCAAAAAGTTTTAAAAGTCATGGTAAAAGTTTTAAAAGTCATGGTTGGGTTAGTAATGTGTTATTATTTTATTTGTGTCTGAAGAAGGGGATAAAATCCCAAAACGTTACACATTAAAGGTGACAAATTTGGAAGTCCCGGTGAGTGCATCCCTGTGTCTGCTTTAATATATATATATATATATATATATATATATATATATATATATATATATATATATATATATATATATATATATATATATATATATATATATATATATATATATATATATATATATATATATACAGTATGTATGTATATATATATATATATACAGTATATATATATTTATATCTATCTATCTATCTATCTATCTATCTATATATATATATATATATATATACATATATATATATATATATATATATATATATATATATATATATATATATATATATATATATATATACAGGGAGTGCAGAATTATTAGGCAAATTAGTATTTTGACCACATCATCCTCTTTATGCATGTTGTCTTACTCCAAGCTGTATAGGCTTTAAAGCCTACTACCAATTAAGCATATTAGGTGATGTGCATCTCTGTAATGAGAAGGGGTGTGGTCTAATGACATTAACACCCTATATCAGGTGTGCATAATTATTAGGCAACTTCCTTTCCTTTGGCAAAATGGGTCAAAAGAAGGACTTGACAGGCTCAGAAAAGTCAAAAATAGTGAGATATCTTGCAGAGGGATGCAGCACTCTTAAAATTGCAAAGCTTCTGAAGCGTGATCATCGAACAATCAAGCGTTTCATTCAAAATAGTCAACAGGGTGGCAAGAAACGTGTGGAAAAACCAAGGCGCAAAATAACTGCCCATGAGCTGAGAAAAGTCAAGCGTGCAGCTGCCAAGATGCCACTTGCCACCAGTTTGGCCATATTTCAGAGCTGCAACATCACTGGAGTGCCCAAAAGCACAAGGTGTGCAATACTCAGAGACATGGCCAAGGTAAGAAAGGCTGAAAGACGACCACCACTGAACAAGACACACAAGCTGAAACGTCAAGACTGGGCCAAGAAATATCTCAAGACTGATTTTTCTAAGGTTTTATGGACTGATGAAATGAGAGTGAGTCTTGATGGGCCAGATGGATGGGCAGTGGCTGGATTGGTAAAGGGCAGAGAGCTCCAGTCCGACTCAGATGCCAGCAAGGTGGAGGTGGAGTACTGGTTTGGGCTGGTATCATCAAAGATGAGCTTGTGGGGCCTTTTCGGGTTGAGGATGGAGTCAAGCTCAACTCCCAGTCCTACTGCCAGTTTCTGGAAGACACCTTCTTCAAGCAGTGGTACAGGAAGAAGTCTGCATCCTTCAAGAAAAACATGATTTTCATGCAGGACAATGCTCCATCACACGCGTCCAAGTACTCCATAGCGTGGCTGGCAAGAAAGGGTATAAAAGAAGAAAATCTAATGACATGGCCTCCTTGTTCACCTGATCTGAACCCCATTGAGAACCTGTGGTCCATCATCAAATGTGAGATTTACAAGGAGGGAAAACAGTACACCTCTCTGAACAGTGTCTGGGAGGCTGTGGTTGCTGCTGCACGCAATGTTGATGGTGAACAGATCAAAACACTGACAAAATCCATGGATGGCAGGCTTTTGAGTGTCCTTGCAAAGAAAGGTGGCTATATTGGTCACTGATTTGTTTTTGTTTTGTTTTTGAATGTCAGAAATGTATATTTGTGAATGTTGAGATGTTATATTGGTTTCACTGGTAAAAATAAATAATTGAAATGGGTATATATTTGTTTTTGTTAAGTTGCCTAATAATTATGCACAGTAATAGTCACCTGCACACACAGATATCCCCCTAAAATAGCTATAACTAAAAACAAACTAAAAACTACTTCCAAAACTATTCAGCTTTGATATTAATGAGTTTTTTGGGTTCATTGAGAACATGGTTGTTGTTCAATAATAAAATTAATCCTCAAAAATACAACTTGCCTAATAATTCTGCACTCCCTGTATATACTTTCCAAATCTTTCCAAATCAGACAATGTGAATGTCTGGATTTGTTTCCACATTTTGTCTCTCATAGTTGAGGTATACCTATGATGAAAATTACAGGCCTCTCTCATATTCTTAAGTGGGAGAACTTGCACAATTGGTGGCTGACTAAATACTTTTTTGCCCCACTGTATATATGTGTGTGTGGGGGTCAATTTATCAAAGCGTCAATACGCTCGCCAGACATCACTGACACGGATCTGAATACGATACCCTTATTTATCAAAAAAGCCGCCAAAAACACGTGCGTCAAATATGGTGTGAAGAGCATCGGACTGTTGTTAACTAACAGTCATCGATGTCACTGTTATTCAGGTTTTTTCCCAACTTTATTTATACCATTTCATTACTGTCCATGAATAAGCACATTTCTCTAAAGCTAATCTTTTATTTTTCAACTGTTAATGTCCAAGAAATAGCTACATTCATACCTCAACAAACAATATCTCATAGAAAGTTATTTTTATATTTATTTGTTATACAAAAAAATGATAAATTAATGTGTATTTGTATTTCTAGAAATCATGATATGCTTTTATCTCATGTTCTTTTTTATAAATGATTATTAATGTTAGAATGTGTACATATATCTTTGCACATACTTGTGTGTATATATATATATATATATATATATATATATATATAATATATATATATATATATATATATATATATATATATGTATATATATATATATATATATATATATATATATATATATATATATATATATGTGTGTGTGTGTGTTATGTCAGAAATCATTTGCAAACATATTAACATGTCCCAAAATTCCTTTTTTAGTTTTAAACAATGTTGTTTTTCATATCTCTGTGTTTATTTATACCACTATATGTATATTGTGTAAATTTATTATTATTCTGAGCAGGAATAATTGCAAATATAACATGTAATCAGGGTATCATATGTATTTATTAGCAATCAATGGATATTTTAAGAGCTGACCTAGTTTTATCTCTGTACCTGTGTAACCCCTCCTGATTGCAAACTAGTTTTAAAAACCACCCCTTCACAGGTGTTATAAATTGGGCTGGCATATAAGATGACATTTCTTACTGAAAAAGAAATTCAAGAGAAGGAAGAAATACATTGAAAATAGCATGACAGTAAAGAGTTGATTTTAATTTCTGCTGTATCTGAATCATGACAGTTTAATGTTAGGTGGGCTATCCCTTTGAGCTATCAGCTTAAGATTATATTGAATCAAGCATCAATTTGAATTTTAAAATTCTTGTCTAAAATATTACACTGTGTGTCCTAATGTCAGCATCAATGTTTATCTTTAATTCTAAATTCACATATACATACTTTCAAAGTATAATACGCAATGTAACAAATGGCACTTACAAGTTCTGCTAAGTGATCAATGACACAAGTATCAAGCATTTTGATTTGTTAATGATAGTTTAAAATGTATATTTGAATCAGATTGGCTGATGTCATAAATCATGTGATTATGCATATTCCAATCAAACGTGGTTGAAAAATTCACTAGTGTGTGGGTTTGCGTCATAATTGGTGCGAAAACTGTTGAGTCAAAATTGGTGCGAAGTGGAGAGTGTGTCTTGTATTACATGGCTTAAACATGGTGCACATAGATTTTTCACAAAAAATAAAAAGGAAGTTAGCTATATTATGTTGTGTATTTATTTCATTTTTTTCTCTATATCTATTATTGCGACAAGTTTGGAGCAAAACTTATCAAAACATTTGTAGAAATAAAATTGTGTCCTTGCTTTGAAATGAGAGACAAATTTGTAGCATAATCCATAAGTAGTAATGTATTTTTCATTTTTATCCCTATATCTACTAGTGCACCAAATGTGGAGCAATAATATTGTTTGATTTAGAAAGGGTATACAATTTTAATAGAGTTTCTAATTTACTTTTATTATATAATATACTTCATACTCTTGCAGCATTGAACATAAGCTTTCAGTGTTTTCAGACTCCCATTGAGTTCTATGGCATCCGCGACCTCAAGGGTGGCGGATTGAAAACTAGGTACGCTGCGTCGGAATACACGCAAGCGTACCTGGTAAATGTTTGATAAATTGGGAAAAGAGTCAAATAGAGTCGAATCTGAATTAGAAACATCTGTAATGACACAAGCATCGATCTGCGTCGGATTGAGATCGCGAGATCATATATTACGTCACAAATTTCAACATTTGCCGATCTTGGCGCTTGACTCCCATATTTTACCCACCCCCACCATAGAAAGAAATACCATCATAAGTACAGACTAACGTGCACCACTCCATATGTGGTTTACTTACTACATTACAACTGTGGCCTATTCTATGTAGGCAAGACAATAGATGACCTCCGAACGAGAATGGCCAACCACAGATCTGCGATTAGGACCGCCATAGATAGGGGTCAGTCAGATCAACCGGTGGAGAATATATATATATATATATATATATATATATATATACCTATATATAATCATGTATATACAGGGAGTGCAGAATTATTAGGCAAGTTGTATTTTTGAGGATTAATTTTATTATTGAACAACAACCATGTTCTCAATGAACCCAAAAAACTCATTAATATCAAAGCTGAAAAGTTTTGGAAGTAGTTTTTAGTTTGTTTTTAGTTATAGCTATTTTAGGGGGATATCTGTGTGTGCAGGTGACTATTACTGTTAATAATTATTAGGCAACTTAACAAAAAACAAATATATACCCATTTCAATTATTTATTTTTACCAGTGAAACCAATATAACATCTCAACATTCACAAATATACATTTCTGACATTCAAAAACAAAACAAAAACAAATCAGTGACCAATATAGCCACCTTTCTTTGCAAGGACACTCAAAAGCCTGCCATCCATGGATTCTGTCAGTGTTTTGATCTGTTCACCATCAACATTGCGTGCAGCAGCAACCACAGCCTCCCAGACACTGTTCAGAGAGGTGTACTGTTTTCCCTCCTTGTAAATCTCACATTTGATGATGGACCACAGGTTCTCAATGGGGTTCAGATCAGGTGAACAAGGAGGCCATGTCATTAGATTTTCTTCTTTTATACCCTTTTTTGCCAGCCACGCTTTGTAGTACTTGGACGCGTGTGATGGAGCATTGTCCTGCATGAAAATCATGTTTTTCTTGAAGGATGCAGACTTCTTCCTGTACCACTGCTTGAAGAAGGTGTCTTCCAGAAACTGGCAATAGGACTGGGAGTTGAGCTTGACTCCATCCTCAACCCGAAAAGGCCCCACAAGCTCATCTTTGATGATACCAGCCCAAACCAGTACTCCACCTCCACCTTGCTGGCGTCTGAGTCGGACTGGAGCTCTCTGCCCTTTACCAATCCAGCCACGGGCCCATCCATCGGGCCCATCAAGACTCACTCTCATTTCATCAGTCCATAAAACCTTAGAAAAATCAGTCTTGAGATATTTCTTGGCCCAGTCTTGACGTTTCAGCTTGTGTGTCTTGTTCAGTGGTGGTCGTCTTTCAGCCTTTCTTACCTTGGCCATGTCTCTGAGTATTGCACACCTTGTGCTTTTGGGCACTCCAGTGATGTTGCAGCTCTGAAATATGGCCAAACTGGTGGCAAGTGGCATCTTGGCAGCTGCATGCTTGACTTTTCTCAGTTCATGGGCAGTTATTTTGCGCCTTTGTTTTTCCACACGCTTCTTGCGACCCTGTTGACTATTTTGAATGAAACGCTTGATTGTTCAATGATCACGCTTCAGAAGCTTTGCAATTTTAAGAGTGCTGCATCCCTCTGCAAGATATCTCACTATTTTTGACTTTTCTGAGCCTGTCAAGTCCTTCTTTTGACCCATTTTGCCAAAGGAAAGGAAGTTGCCTAATAATTATGCACACCTGATATAGGGTGTTGATGTCATTAGACCACACCCCTTCTCATTACAGATATGCACATCACCTAATATGCTTAATTGGTAGTAGGCTTTCGAGCTTATACAGCTTGGAGTAAGACAACATGCATAAAGAGGATGATGTGGTCAAAATACTAATTTGCCTAATAATTCTGCACTCCCTGTATATATATATATATATATATATATATATATATATATATATATATATATATATATAAATATAGCTATAAATATATATTTGTGGAAAAATCCATCATATATATATTTAAATATATCTTTAATAATTAATAGAACATATTATGCTATGTGCAGAACATTGGATTATGAAATATGCAATATCATCTTCTTATATTGTGCTTTTAAATAACCGAAATTGTGTTTGCATGACTTGTGAGAGTTTTTTCAACTTTTTCGGCTCTATTGAAGTCTTTGGAGGAATGTGACTTCTCAACGTCTATTTATTAGCGCGACTTTGTGAATGCAAGAGCGCAAACTATTTACTTTCAAATCGTAAATTTGAGTGTGAAAAAAATACTTCCAGCAGTTTTAATGCTCGAACATGAGTGCAAACTACCGCTCCACTCATAATCTGGTCCTAAGATGGGTTAGAAGTGGTACAGATGGGAATGGATAGCAATAGTTAAATATGAAAGTCATGACTAAGAAATCTCCTTTAAGAACACGTTTTTAATAACAGTACTATTAGTGACAATCACATCAGTGCGATTGAGACTAGAAATCAAATATGAAAAATGTAATTTAAAAATAAGCCATTTGTAGATGTTGGTGTCCTGTAGTGACTGTACCTGCAGATCGCCTTAGCTGTACACAATATTACTTGATGATGTGCCTATTATTATTATTATTATTGTATTATTATTATTATCAGGTATTTGAAGATCTTCAACAGATTCCACAGCGCTATAAACATAGGTGGTATACAAGGTCACCTTTATAGGGATAAAATTTGGTAGAGGGCCCTACCGAGAGTTGCACTGTTGTAGTCGGCTCTTATGAAGGTGATCTACAAACAGCTGGGCTCATGGGTTTACAAGCTAAGGGATTCAAGGGGATAGAAATGGAGTTAGGAAAGGTTAGTGTAGGTTGAATGCATCCCTGAATAGTAGCGTCTTTAGGGAGCGCTTGAAGCTTACAAAACTAGGGGAAAGTTTTGTGGAGCGAGGCAGAGAGTTCCATAAGATGGGAGCCAGTCTGGAGAAGTCCTGGAAATGGGAATGTGAGGAGGTAACAAGAGAGGAGGAGAGTAGGAGATCATGAGCAGAGTGAAGGGGACAGGAGGGAGAGTATCTGGAGACAAGGTCTGCGATATAGGGGGGAGCACTGCTGTTCAGGACTTTGTATGTTAGAGTCCGAATTTTGTGTTTAATCCTGGAAGCAAGGGGAAGCCATTTAATGGATTGGCAGAGAAGTACAGCAGATGAAGAGCGACGTGTAAGGAAGATGAGTGAGGCAGAGGCATTCATTATGGATTGTTAAGGAGCTAGGCGGCAGCTAGAGAGACCAGAGAGGATGGAGTTGCAGTAGTCGAGGTGGGAAAAAATGAGAGTGGATTAAAATCTTAGTTGCGTCTTGTGTAAGGAAATGTCTAATGTTAGAGATATTTTCAAGTTGGAAGTGGCAGACTTTAGCCAAGGACTATATGTGAGGAGTGAAAGAAAGATCTGAGTCAATTGTGACCCCAAGACAATGGGCATGGGAGGTAGGGGTAATGATGGAGTTATCGACAGTTATGGAGAAATGGGGGGTGGAAGAAGGGGGAAAAATAAGGAGCTCAGTTTTGGAGAGATTTAGCTTAAGGTAGTGAGAGGATATCCAGGATGAGATATGAGAAAGACGGTTAGTGACACGGGTTAGCAAGGAAGGAGCTAGGTCTGGTGCAGAGAGGTAGATTTGGGTGTCATTGGCATACAAATGATATTGAAACCTGTGGGACTTTATTAAGGAACCTAATGATGATGTGTAGATTGAGAAGAGAAGGGGACCAAGGACAGAGCATTGCGTTACCCCAACAGAAAGTGGTAACATGTAGAGGATTCGCGAGAGAAGGCTACACTAAATGTACGGTTACACGGGTAGAAAGAGAACCACAAGAGAGCTGTGTCTCAAATGCCAAAGGATTGGAGGATTTGGAGCAAAAGAGGGTGGTCAACAGTATCAAAGGCCTAAACATATGTAAATGAGTGCAACGTTTCCTGTATGCAGCCTCTCCAATAGTGATGAAAGGAGCTTTAATGAACCAATAACATGTATATTAATAAACCTCTAGATTAGAATGTCTCCAGTGGGCATTTCAGAGTGTTTGACATATATGCAAGATAACAGACTGTTTAGAAACAGCTATGAAATACTTTTAAAATTGTCTAAATTGCCCTTTCAAGGATCAAGTGCCTAGAGGTGTTGCATTTGATAAACCAAAAATGGTCTCAAAAAGCTGTTGAAAAGTGACCCGAAAAATGTATCGTAATTGCTGAGATCTTTTTAGCTCCATAGGGAGGATCCAAAAAGCCATTAGCGAGTGTGGGATTTATCTGAAAACACCCAAAGAAAGAGCCAAAAACGCTGCTTCCAATAGATTGTGATCAAGGCCTAAAAAATATTAGCAGATATTTATAGGTTAACTAATGCTGAATACTCTAAATGTTATAATCATGCTGTTGATTTCAAGTACAAAAAATACTTTCTGATGTACAGAGATTAGATCATTTGTAACACTTGTGTCATGCTTTTAGCACGCTATCATGTTTCTAAAAAGTCATCACACTTTTGCATTCTAAACTTAAATCACATTTTGTTCAGCATTTTTAAAGTTGTCTGCAAATGTACTGATGTCAGATTCACAAATCTTCTTTATGTCACATCTCTCTTAATTTAAATGGACATTCAGGTCAAAATGTAAATGAATTACATCTTTAAATAGAAACATATTTGCAATGTACATATATTGGCAAAAATGCTCCTAGTAAAAGTTACCACCTTTTTAGCATTTTTCTATGCACATGCATGTGAAGCATAGCTAGATATTCTCATTGCACTGCAGCTGCTCGGATCGCCAGTGGGACTTGTACCATGTAAGCAATTAACAAATTAATTTTTGTAAGTGTACTTTGTAATATATTTTTGATGTGTTGCGCTAAACAGTCAACCAGAGCTCTGAGGACACGGTAATCATTCTAGCGCTAATCACGATTGTACTCAAGCGATTGCGTTTATTTTCAATTTGTAATACCAGTGGTAAACCCGATGCGCGCAAACACCCACAATAAACCCCTAATCGCTCACATGCAAATGTTTGGGCTCCACTCGTAATCTGGCTAAATGTGATTAATACATTTACAACATAAATGTTTTGATTCTTAAAACCTTATTCTCATACATTTTGCACTGTATATACATTCTATATATGAGCATTGTCTTTGGCAACGTTTAGTAGTTTGTGTTGACTCGACATATTTAGTATCACACTGAAGTTATTAGAATAGGGTGGCCCGATTTTTTATTTTTAATGTGATTGTTTTTTTTTCTCTAACACATTGCCCCTTTGGGGCCTATTTATCATATGTCTGTCGGACCTCATTCCACACTGCGGATCAGGTCCGACAGACATCGCTGAATGCGGAGAGCAATAGGCTCTCTGCATTCAGCATTGCACCAGCAGCTCTTGTGAGCTGCTGGTACAACGCCGCCCCCCTGCCGACTCGCGGCCAATCGGCCGCCAGCAGGGGGGTGTCAATCAACCCGATCGTACTCGATAGTGTTGATTTCCGGCGATTCCTGTCCGCCTCATCAGAGCAGGCGGACCGGGTTATGGAGCAGCAGTCTGAACACTCGCCAGAAACACGGGTCTTCAAGCTCCATTCAGAGCTTGATAGATAGGCCCCTTTGTCTTCAGAACTTTTTGAATAGACAACAAAATGTTCTGTTTTTATCATGACTGTTTTCTGTTTTAATTTTGTTATTTTATATACTGTATATGCAAAGCTTGGGCTGGTATTATTTTTATATCCATTGCAGAGCTATGTTATGCACTGTCCGCAGCTGTCTGCAGCTCTGCAGCCAAGGAATTACAGTTCCCTACATGGTGTGTGGTGGACATGGAGGCGGGAGAAACCTGCGTGCCTTTTTGGTGGTGTATGATTGGGAGTGGGGGGGCAGCTTATGAGCAAAGAGACAGTTGAGCAGCAGAGACAGAGTCGATCTGCAGAGAGAGAGATCAATTGAACACCAGAGAACAGATGAACATCATAGAGAGAGTTGAAAAGCAGAGAAAAGTAGAGTATGTTGACTGTCGTCAATGAAGTGTCAACCTATATTAGAAGTATGATTGACTTCAATCAAAATAGGAAAGTATGCACGGTTATCAATACATATACCAGCCTGTATACAGGAAATTATAGGATATCAAAGCAAATTATTTAGTAATCCAAACCTTAACTTCTCTAGACTTTGTCATATTTAAATGACCCATACAGAGTTACATAAGTTTATTTTAGCAGAAAATTGAGAATAGTCTTGGTTACTCAAAGCATCTGGCCTTAATTTTGAGTCCATGTGGCACATCAAATAATATTTATTTCTTTTTACTTGTTTGAATTAGTCCAAAACAGTGACCTAAGTGTTACTATTATTTTATGGAAATACAATAAACTAATATTTGCTATCAAATCTGAGGCTTATTAAAAAACACAGCTTATTTTTTTGCAATTTAGTATGTTGGAGTATTGGTAAGACAATGGCAAATATACAGATGTAAGAATTTTACTTGAATTACAAGAGTTATTGAAGTGAACTGGGGCCCTCTGGTAACAAAATATTTATCTAAACTTACACTCCAAAGATAAATATATAACCTTTAGCTTTTTGGACCAGCTAATTATTGTTCTATGTAGTAACTCAAATAGAGGCTAATAGAACATTTTCTAAACATCTTCCAAACATTTTTTTTTTTTAATTCTAGGAAAAAAACATTAATTTTACTTTGAGATAAATCATTCTTTGCATTTAGATTTAGTTCTCTTAAAGGGACATTACCTTTGTAGAGATTATGCTATAAAACGTTTATATGTAGCAAAACAACGATGCAATAATTTTTCATGATTTATTTTGCCTTCTTTTTCTGTAATATAATTCTAAAAACAATGAGATTTAAAATTTTTGATAAAAGTGTAGACTCCAAATTAAAACTGCCATATCCTACACAGTCATTGCTTTTATAATGGTCCCTAATTAAACACAGAAGGAAAAAAAAGGTTACAACATGGCTGCAAACATTGCTTAATGGACACTAAAACTTTATATTGGTTATCTAAAAATTGAAGAAATAATTATTATTTAAAAAAAAAAAAAAATTAATAATTTTATCTAGCATTTATTTAGTGTTATACAGATTGTGCTCTCATCAGGATGCCAGGATATAAATGCTAAACTGAAATCATAAGAGTCTTAGCTTGGAGTGGAAGAAAAATCCTCTCATATAAATGACTTCTTTAATGTCTTGGTTCTAATGTACAGGTAAACTAAAGGAGAGAGACTGGTGGAAGGGCAGAATTATTATCAGCTACATAGGTTTAGCAAACTCAATAACAATTAAAATGTAGATGTTTATTTGCTTCAACTCTGAACAAAAGTAAGTCTGGTGACAGCTCAGAAAGCAAACAATTAGCACTGAGCCTTTACCCAATTAGATGCCAATTTATTTTAAGCTACACCTATGAGTAAGCTTACTGTTCCTGACAAAACCCTTTAAAACTCTTCCTTGAGGTCCATTATATTTACCATCTTTCAAAAACTCATCCAAATGCATTAGAAAACTAATGGCTAGATTACGAGTTTTGCGTTATGAGTGAAAAAGCAGCGTTATGGGTTATAACGCTGCTTTTTCACTACTGCTGCTATTACGAGTCTTGTCAAAAAAGCTGTACCGCACACTTTTTTGGCCGTAACGCAAATTAACTTACGCAATTTGCGTAAAGTCTTCTTTCAATGGGACTTCCATAGTGCCGATATTACAAGCTTTTTCTGGGAGGCCAAAAAGTGAGCGGTACAGCGTATCCCACAAGATTCGTAACGCAATCTAAAGTCAGTAGTTATGAGTTTTATGCTACAAAGCTGTAGCATAAAACTCATAACTAAAGTGCTAAAAAGTACACTTACACCCATAAACTACCTATTAACCCCTAAACCGAGGCCCTCCCGCATTGCAAACACTAAAATAAAATTATTAACCCCTAATCTGCCGCTCCCGACATCCCCGCCACTATAATAAACATAATAACCCCTAAACCGCCACACTCCCGCCTCGCAAACACTAGTTAAATATTATTAACCCCTAATCTGCTGTCCCTAGCATCGCCGCAACCTACATTACAGTTATTAACCCATAAACTGCCAACCCCAACGTTGCCGACACTATACTGAAGTTATTAACCCCTAAACCTAAGTCTATCCCTAACCCTAACACCCCCTAACTTAAATATAATTAAAATAAATCTAAATAAAAATTACTATCATTACCTGAATAATTCCTATTTAAAACTAAATACTTACCTATAAAATACAGGGAGTGCAGAATTATTAGGCAAATGAGTATTTTGACCGCATCATCCTCTTTATGCATGTTGTCTTACTCCAAGCTGTATAGGCTCGAAAGCCTACTACCAATTAAGCATATTAGGTGATGTGCATCTCTGTAATGAGAATGGGTGTGGTCTAATGACATCAACACCCTATATCAGGTGTGCATAATTATTAGGCAACTTCCTTTCCTTTTGCAAAATGGGTCAAAAGAAGGACTTGACAGGCTCAGAAAAGTAAAAAATAGTGAGATATCTTGCAGAGGGATGCAGCACTCTTAAAATTGCAAAGCTTCTGAAGTGTGATCATCGAACAATCAAGCGTTTCATTCAAAATAGTCAACAGGGTCGCAAGAAGCGTGTGGAAAAACCAAGGCGCAAAATAACTGCCCATGAACTGAGAAAAGTCAAGCGTGCAGCTGCCAAGATGCCACTTGCCACCAGTTTGGCCATATTTCAGAGCTGCAACATCACTGGAGTGCCCAAAAGCACAAGGTGTGCAATACTCAGAGACATGGCCAAGGCCAAGGCCAAGGCAAGAAAGGCTGAAAGACGACCACCACTGACCAAGACACACAAGCTGAAACGTCAAGACTGGGCCAAGAAATATCTCAAGACTGATTTTTCTAAGGTTTTATGGACTGATGAAATGAGAGTGAGTCTTGATGGGCCAGATGGATGGGCCCGTGGCTGGATTGGTAAAGGGCAGAGAGCTCCAGTCCGACTCAGATGCCAGCAAGGTGGAGGTGGAGTACTGGTTTGGGCTGGTATCATCAAAGATGAGCTTGTGGGGCCTTTTTGGGTTGAGGATGGAGTCAAGTTCAACTCCCAGTCCTACTGCCAGTTTCTGGAAGACACCTTCTTCAAGCAGTGGTACAGGAAGAAGTCTGCATCCTTCAAGAAAAACATGATTTTCATGCAGGACAATGCTCCATCACACGCGTCCAAGTACTCCACAGCGTGGCTGGCAAGAAAGGGTATAAAAGAAGAAAATCTAATGACATGGCCTCCTTGTTCACCTGATCTGAACCCCATTGAGAACCTGTGGTTCATCATCAAATGTGAGATTTACAAGGAGGGAAAACAGTACACCTCTCTGAACAGTGTCTGGGAGGCTGTGGTTGCTGCTGCACGCAATGTTGATGGTGAACAGATCAAAACACTGACAGAATCCATGGATGGCAGGCTTTTGAGTGTCCTTGCAAAGAAAGGTGGCTATATTGGTCACTGATTTGTTTTTGTTTTGTTTTTGAATGTCAGAAATGTATATTTGTGAATGTTGAGATGTTATATTGGTTTCACTGGTAAAAATAAATAATTGAAATGGGTATATATTTGTTTTTTGTTAAGTTGTCTAATAATTATGCACAGTAATAGTCACCTGCACACACAGATATCCCCCTAAAATAGCTATAACTAAAAACAAACTAAAAACTACTTCCAAAACTATTCAGCTTTGATATTAATGAGTTTTTTGGGTTCATTGAGAACATGGTTGTTGTTCAATAATAAAATTAATCCTCAAAAATACAACTTGCCTAATAATTCTGCACTCCCTGTAAACCCTAAGATAGCTACAATATAACTAATAGTTACATTGTATCTAGCTTAGGTTTTATTTTTATTTTACAGGCAAGTTTGTATTTATTTTAACTAGGTAGAATAGTTACTAAATAGGTATTAACTAGTTACTAACTACCTAGCTAAAATAAATACAAATGTACCTGTAAATTAAAACCTAACCTGAGTTACACTAACACCTAACCTTACACTACAATTAAATACATTACATAAATTAAATACAATCACCTAAATTGCCAAAAAAACAAACACTAAATTACACACAAAAAAAAAAAAGAAATGATCAGATATTTAAACTAATTACACCAAATCTAATAGCTCTATCAAAATAAAAAGCCACCCCAAAATAAAAAAAACCCTAGCCTAAACTAAACTACCAATAGCCCTTAAAAGGGCCTTTTGCGGGGCATTGCCCCAAAAAAATCAGCTCTTTTAAAAAAGGGCATTTAGATGGGCATTGCCCTTAAAAGGGCATTTAGCTCTTTTTCAATTGCCAAAACCCTAATCTAAAAATAAAACCCACACAATAAACTCTTAAAAAACCTAACACTAACCCCCTAAGATCCACTTACAGTTTTGAAAACTTCCATCCTCAATGAAGCCGGGAGAAGTCTTCATCCAAGCGGCAAGAAGTCCTCAACGAAGCCAGGAGAAGTCTTCATCCAAGCCGGCAGAAGTGTTCCTCCAGACGGGCAGAAGTCTTCATCCAGACGGCATCTTCTATCTTCATCCATCCGGCTCGGAGCGGGTACATCTTCAAGACATCCGTCCATCTCCAATCAGCCAATAGAATGTGAGCTCAATCTTATTAGCTGATTGCATCAGCCAATAGGATTTTTTCACCTTAAATTCCGATTGGGTGATAGAATTCTATCAGCCAATCAGAATTCAAGGGATGCCATCTTGGATAACGTCACTTAAAGGAACCTTCATTCAGGAAGAAGACTTTGATTGAAGAGGATGCTCTGCGCCGGATGTCTTGAAGATGGACCCGCTCCGTGCCGGATGGATGAAGATAGAAGATGCCGTCTGGATGAAGACTTCTGCCTGTCTGGAGGAAGACTTCTCCCGGCTTCGTTGAGGACCTCTTGCCGCTTGGATGAAGACTTCTCCCGGCTTCGTTGAGGATGGATGTCCAGTCTTCAAAACTGTAAGTGGATCTTCGGGGGTTAGTGTTAGTTTTTTTTTAAGGGTTTATTGGGTGGGTTTTATTTTTAGATTAGGGTTTGGGCAATTGAAAAAGAGCTAAATGCCCTTTTAAGGGCAATGCCCATCCAAATGCTCTTTTCAGGGCAATGGGGAGCTTAGGTTTTTTTAGTTAGGATTTTATTTGGGGAGTTGGGTGTGTGGGTGGTGGGTTTTACTGTTGGGGGGTGTTAGGTGTTAGTGTAACTCAGGTTAGGTTTTATTTTATAGGTCAATTTGTATTTATTTTATCTAAGTAGTTAGTAAATAGTTAATAACTATTTAGTAACTATTCTACCTAGTTAAAATAAATACAAACTTACCTGTAAAATAAAAATAAACCCTAAGCTAGCTAAAATGTAACTATTAGTCTACTATCAAAAGTAGCCCGCTGGTATTTAGAGTCAGACAGGAAAGGGTCTACCGCTCACTTTCTTTCCGCGACTCCAGGCTACCGCAGATCCCCTTACGTCATTTGCGTATCCTATCTTTTCTATGGGATTTGCCTAACGCTGGTATTTGGAGTCTTGGAAGAAGTGAGCGGTAGATCCTCTACCGTCAAGAAAAGTCAGTAGTTAAGAGCTTTATCGGCTAACGCCGGAACATAAAGCTCCTAACTACTGTGCTATAAAGTACACTAACACCCATAAACTACCTATGAATCCCTAAAACGAGGCCCCACCACATCACAAACCCTATAATAAAAAAATGTAACCCCTAATCTGCCGACCGGACACCGCCGCAACCTACATTATCGCTATGAACCCCTAATCTGCTGTCTCTAACATCGCCGACACCTATATTATATTTATTACCTCCTAATCTGCCCCCCAAATGTCGCCGTCACCTACCTACAATTATTAACCCCTAATCTGCCGACTGGACCTCGCCGCCACTATAATAAATGTATTAACCCCTGAACCGCCGTACTCCCACCTCGCAAACACTATAATATATTTTATTAACCCCTAATCTACCCTCCCTAACATCGCCGCCACCTACCTACAATTATTAACCCCTAATCTGCCGCCCCCACCGTTGCCGCTACTATAATAAAGTTATTAACCCCTAAACCTAAGTCTAACCCTAACCCTAACAGCCCCTAAATTAAATATAATTTAAATTAATCTAAATAAATTTACTATAATTAAATAAATTATTCCTATTTAAAACTAAATATTTACTTATAAAATAAACCCTAATATAGCTACAATATAACTAATAGTTACATTGTAGCTATTTTAGGATTTATATTTATTTTACAGGCAACTTTGTATTTATTTTAGCTAGGTACAATAGCTATTAAATACACCTAATCTAAGCCCATTAATAAAATAAAAAAGCCCCCAAAATAATAAAATGCCCTAACCTATTCTAAATTAAAAAGTAATCAGCTCTTTTACCAGCCCTTAAAAGGGCCTTTTGCAGGGCATTGCCCCAAAGTAATCAGCTCTTTTACCTGTAAATAAACATACAATACCCCCCCAACATTAAAACCCACCACCCACATACCCCTACTCTAACCCACCCAAACCCCAATAAACCTAACACTAACCCCCTGAAGATCTCCCTACCTTGAGTCGTCTTCACCCAGCCGAGCCGAATTCTTCATCCAAGCGGAGCAAGAAGATGTCCTCCATCTAGTAGAAGTATTCATCCAAGCGGCGTCTTCTATCTTCATCCATCCGGAGCCATCTTCCATCCAGCCGACGCGTAGCCATCCTCTTCAACCGACGGACTAACGACGAATGAAGGTTCCTTTAAGGGACGTCATCCAAGATGGCGTCCCTCGAATTCCGATTGGCTGATCTGGTGTCCTCCATCCGGTAGAAGTCTTCATCCAAGCGGTGCAAGAAGAGGTCCTCCATCTAGTAGAAGTATTCATCCAAGCAGCGTCTTCTATCTTCATCCATCTGGAGCCATCTTCCATCCAGCCGACGCGTAGCCATCCTCTTCAACCGACGGACTAGGTTCCTTTAAGGGACGTCATAAAAGATTGCGTCCCTCGAATTCCGATTGGCTTGTAGGATTCTAACAGCCAATCAGAATTAAGGTAAGATCAATCTGATTGGCTTATCCAATCAGCCAGTCGGATTGACCTTGCATTCTATTGGCTGTTCAGATCAGCCAATAGAATGCGAGGTCAATCGGATTGGCTGATTGGATCAGCCAATCGGATTGAACTTCAATCTGATTGGCTGATTGAATCAACCAATCAGATTTTTCCTACCTTAATTCCGATTGGCTGATAGAATCCTATCAGCCAATCGGAATTCGAGGGACGCCATCTTGGATGACGTCCCTTAAAGGAACCTTCATTCGTTGTTAGTCCGACGGTTGAAGAGGATGGCTCCGCGTCGGCTGGATGGAAGATGGCTCCGCTCTGGATGGATGAAGATAGAAGACGCCGCTTGGATGAATACTTCTACCGGATGGAGGACCTCTTCTTGCACCGCTTGGATGAAGACTTCTACCGGATGGATGACATCTTCTTGCTCCACTTGGATGAAGAATTCGGCTCGGCTGGGTGAAGACGACTCAAGGTAGGGAGATCTTCAGGGGGTTAGTGTTAGGTTTATTTAAGGGGGGATTGGGTGGGTTAGAGTAGGGGTATGTGGGTGGTGGGTTTTAATGTTGGGGGGTATTGTATTTTTATTAACAGGTAAAAGAGCTGATTACTTTGGGGCAATGCCCCGCAAAAGGCTCTATAAAGGGCTGGTAAAAGAGCTGATTACTTTTTAATTTAGAATAGGGTAGGGCATTTTATTATTTTGGGGGGCTTTTTTATTTTATTAGGAGGCTTAGATTAGGTGTAATTAAACTTCTTGTAAAAAAAAATATTTTCTGTAATTTAGTGGGTTTTTTTGTATTATAGATTAGTTTATTTAATTGTATTTTAGTTTAGCTAATTGTAGTTAATTTATTTAATTTAGTTAATTTACTTTTTGATAGTGTAGTGTTAGGTGTATTTGTAACTTAGGTTAGGATTTATTTTACAGGTAATTTTGTAATTATTTTAACTAGGTAGCTATTAAATAGTTATTAACTATTTAATAGCTATTGTACCTAGTTAAAATAAATAGAAAGTTGCCTGTAAAATAAATATAAATCCTAAAATAGCTACAATGTAACTATTAGTTATATTGTAGCTATATTAGGGTTTATTTTATAGGTAAGTATTTAGTTTTAAATAGGAATAAAGTATTTAATGATAGTAAATTTATTTCGTTTTATTTAAATTATATTTAACTTAGGGGGGTGTTAGGGTTAGGGTTAGACTTAGGTTTAGGGGTTAATAACTTTATTATAGTAGCGGAGACGTTGGGGGCGGCAGATTAGGGGTTAATATGTGTAGGTAGGTGGCGGCGATGTTAGGGAGGGCAGATTAGGGGTTAATACTATTTATTATAGTGTTTGCGAGGCGGGAGTGCGGCGGTTTAGGGGTTAATACATTTATTATAGTGGCGGCAAGGTCCGGACAGCAGATTAGGGGTTAATAAGTGTAGGTAGGTGGCGGTGACATTGGGAGGGGCAGATTAGGGGGTAATAAATATAATATAGGTGTCGGCGATGTTAGGGGTAGTAGATTAGGGGTTCATAGCTATAATGTAGGTGGCGGCAGTGTCCGGAGCGGCAGATTAGGGGTTAATAATATAATGCAGGTGTCAGCGATAGCGGGGGTGGCAGATTAGGGGTTAATAAATGTAAGATTAGGGGTGTTTAGACTCGGGGTTCATGTTAAGGTGTTAGGTGTAGACTTAGAGAATGTTTCCCCTAGGAAACAATGGGGCTGCGTTAGGAGCTGAACGCTGCTTTTTTGCAGGTGTTAGGTTTTTTTCCAGCCAGCTCAGCCCCATTATTTCCTATGGGGATATCGTGCACGAGCACGTTTTTCCAGCTTACCGCTACTGTAGGCAACGCTGGTATTGAGGGTTGAAGTGGAGCTAAATTATGCTCAACGCTTCCTTTTCTGAGGCTAACGCAGCCATTCAGACAACTCTAAATACCAGCGTTGTCTTAAGGGTGCGCTGGAAAAAAAAGCAGCGTTAGCACCGTGGGTCTTTACTGACAAAACTCTAAATCTAGGCGTAAGTTTTGCTGATTGAACCCATGCTATGAATTAGATTAGCATTAAAATGTGTAATAATGTATAGTTAAAAAAAAAACCTTGCAAATAATCTACCAAGTGTACGACATTTAACTGCATTGATAAATACTAGAAAGCAAATTTGTGCATACTGCAAACATGTTTCTATTCTAAAACACATTTTAAATTTGGCTTTTATGCCCCCAAATTTTTTTTAACTATATTTAGTTTAGCACATACTTATTTTATAGTTATTAGTTGAAAAACAAAAACATTAATTCAGGAAGAAAATCATCTTTCTTTCTCTTTCAAAAAAACATTTTATGCCTCAGAACACTAAATAAAGAAAGAATATGGGCACTGGGTACACTTTACAGATCACTGTAGCAAAACCCCCCCAAAAAAACAACCGTCCCCCACGCCCCCCAAAAAAACTTTTCTTTTGCTGTCACTCAGAATAAAATGGAGTCTAGGCATGTGGCCTCAAGTGATGACTGCATTAATATAAGTAGCACACGTTTTGCCGCTCACATGAGCTACTGTAGTATATATTATTGGAATGTGCATTCAGTGCAAATGTTTGCCTACCTTAACCCACCCCCAAAAAAACATATTTACTGAAAACTCAGACCAAAATGTTTTAACAATATGCTAACTACATACAGTGTAAAAGTACATCGTTCTTCTTATTGGTCTATTGGATATTTTCAGGATAGCTTGACCTGAGAGCTCTGGTTAACTGTTACGTGAAACAAAAAAGTAACACAAAATACATTAAAAAAAACATTGCGAAGTACAGTTACACTCATAATAACACCATCTAATAAAAAATATTTTAAAAATAATATTGCATAAAAAAGTTATAAGGGCTCAAAGATATGAAGTCTCAGGTGTTAGGGAAAAAAAAGGCAGGCAAAGGGATTTAACATAGAGATACATACATATTCATTTCTAAATATGTATATACTGTATATGTATAAATAAATGCATATATGTACATATGTATTTATGTGTGTACATATGTATTTATATGTGTATATATATGTATTTACTGACAAATATACACATATAAACACATAAATACATATGTACACACATAAGACATGTAAGTGCATTGGAGTCCTTTGCAGTTAAGTAGACAAAAACATGCAAAAGTATGAAATATTAATTTTTAAGTGTATTTATTGTAAATATTTAACATTCCAATATGTTCTATGTATTTCTAAAGAGATATTCCTTTATATATCTGTATAAATCTATATCTATATATCTATATATATAAATAGGTATAAATATATTTGTTCCAAAAAAATCAGATATATGTAGAAATATGTACCTGTATTTCTGAATAAATAGAACATATTCTTCCATGTAAAGAACATTGGAATATGAAATATTGATATTTTCATGTCGAGTTAGTGCTCTTGACAATATGGGATCAGGTTTGCGCACGAGTAGGGTGTTAAGATTTTTCTCCACTTTTTTTGCTCCGTTGACTCCTATGGGAGAAAACGTTTCTGCGCACATGATATCATAAGTTTGAGGTTGTACGCTCAGTGTTAGTACATGAGTGAAAACAGTTTACTTTCAGCTTGTAATATGAGCGTTACCCGACACGTGCAAAAAGCTTACTTCTAGCGGAATTAACGCTCAAGCGGGAGCATTCAATAATGCTCCACTTGTAATCTGACACTTAATGTTTGTTTTAGTTTTTTTTTTTGCACAGCCTGCCCATAACCTACCCAGGTTCTGCCACAGGACCTCCCAGACTCTGACCTGAGAATCCCATTTAAAACAAAATGATAATGCAAAGATTGTCAATACAAAATACTGTAGATATGCTACAGTATGGGGTAGCTTATGAACCAACAGTAATGTCTTTTGTTTCAAGGCAATGCATTTGTCCTTAGCCTTGTGATTTGTAAATGTAATCACAATAAAATCATTGGTTTGAGGAAGCTCAATGTACCATTTACCATCTTCACCAACTTGGCCCTTAATAAATAGTATGAGCCCTGAAAAACAATTTAACAGAAAAGAGAAATAAAAATGCAAAATTAAAAGATCTTACTACAGTTGGTCTTATTCTGAGGAATTCCGCAGTTGGCATCAGTGGCACAAGAACCTGAGCATGCTGGGTTAACACATCTCGGGTCTTCTTCTTGGCATGACTGACCTGTAAAAAACAAAATTTATTGCTTACCTGATAAATTTCTTTCTTTCCATATAGTCCACAACGTCATTCCAATTACTAGTGGGATATTCACTCCTGGCCAGCAGGAGGAGGCAAAGAGCACCACAACAAAGCTGTTACGTGTCACTTCCCTTTCCCATAACCCCCAGTTTTTCAGCTGAAGGGAAATGGAAAAAGAAGATAACACAAAGGTGTAGAGGTGCCTGAGGTTTAGAAAAAATCCTTTCTAATCAAAAGTGTGTGGTCGTGCACTCTTCATGTCCAGAAAGAAAGAAATTTATCAGGTAAGCATAAATTTTGTTTTCTTTCCTAAGGCATGGAGAGTCCACAACATCATTCCAATTACTAGTAGGAACCAATACCCAAGCTAGAGGACACGGAATTAATAGGGAGGGAGAACAAGACAGGTAGACCTAAATATAAGGCACCACCACTTGAAGAACCTTTCTCCCAAAAGAGGCCTCAGCTGAGGCAAAATTATCACATTTGTAAAATTTAGAAAAAGTATGCAGAGAGGACCAAGTTGCAGCCTTGCAAATATGTTCCACAGAAGCTTCATTTTTGAAAGCCCAAGAAGATGAGATAGCCATAGTGGAAAGAGCTGCAAGTCTCACAGGAGGCTGCTGTCCAGCAGTCTAAAAAAGCAAAACAAATCATACTTCTCAACCAGAAGGAAAGAGAAGTAGCAGTAGCCTTCTGACCCTTACGCTTTCCTGAGAAACAAATAAACAGGGCAGAAGACTGGCGAAAATCCTTAGTAGCTTGTAGGTAGAATTTTAGAGCGTGCACCACATGAAAAGTTGTGCAATAGACGTTCCTTATGAGAGGAAGGATTAGGACAGAGAGAAGGAACAACTATTTCCTGATTAATATTTCTATCTGAAACCACCTTAGGAAGAAATCCCATTTCAGTTTGAAGGACCGCCTTATCCACATGAAAGAAAAGGTAAGGTGAATCACACTGCAAAGCCGAGAGTTCGGAAATTCTGTGAGTAGAAGAAATAGCAATAAGAAACAAAACCTTCCAAGATAATAACTTAATATCTATGTAATGCATTGGCTCAAACGGAGCCTGATGCAAAACTCTAAGTACTAGGTTAAGGCTTCAAGGAGAAGCAACAGATTTAAACACAGGCCTGATTCTAACCAGGACCTGACAAAAAGATTGAACATCTGGCACATCCACCAGACACTTTTGTAAAAGAATAGATAGTGCAGAAATCTGACCTTTCAGAGAAATGACTGACAACCCTTTCTCCAGACCATCCTGGAGAAAAGACAAAATCCGAGGAATCCTAACCCTACTCCAAGAATAGCCCTTTGATTTGCACCAATAAAGGTAATTTATTCCATACCTTATGGTAAATCTTATGAGTAACAGACTTGCAAGCCTGAATCATAGTATCAATAACAAACTCAGAAAACCATGCTTTTCAATCTCCAAACAGTCAGCTTCAGAGAAACAAGATTTGGATGGAGGAAAGGACGCTGAGTTAGTAGGTCCTTCCTCAGAGGAAACCTCCAAGGTGGAAGAGATGGCATCTTCAGTTCTTCACTAGGTCTGCAAATTAGATCCTGCGAGGCCATGTAGGAGCTATTAGAGTTACAGATGCTCTGTCCTGCTTGATACGAGCAATGACTCGTGGAAGGAGAACAAAAGGTATGCTAGACCAAAATCCCAAGGAACCGCCTGAGCATCTATCAGGGCGGCCTGAGGACCTCTTGACCTTGAACCGTACCTTGGAAGCTTGGCATTCTGACAGGACGCCATCAGATCTAACTCCAGAACCTGACACTTGAGGGTTAACCTGGAGAACACTTCCGGATGGAGAGCCCACTCCCTGGGATGAAAGGTCTGTCTGCTCAGAAAATCCACCTCCCAGTTGTCCACTCCTGGATGTGGATGGCAGACAGAAGACAATTGTGAGTTTCTGCCCACTGAATAATCCGAATCACCTCCTTCATGGCCAAGGAACTCCGAGTTCCTCCCTGGAGGTTGATGTAAGCCACCAAGGTGATGTTGTCCAACTGGAATCTGATAAACCGGGCTAAAGACAACTGAGGCCAGGTCACTAGAGCATTGAAGATCACTCTCAAATCCAAGATATTTATTGTAAGAGAAGACTCCTCTCGAGTCCATAGGCCCTGAGCCTTTAGCAAGTCCCAAACTGCTCACCAGCCTAGCAGGCTGGTGTCCGTGGCTACAATCACCAAGGAGGGGCTCTGGAAGCATGTTCCCTGTGACAGATGATCCTGAGATATCCACCACGAAAGAGAGACAATTGTCAACTGGTCTAGATCTATCCTCTGGGACAGATCCAAATGGTTTCTGTTCCATTGTCCTAGCATGCATAGCTGCATAGCTCTCTCAAATAGAATCAAGCAAAAGGAATGATGTACATGAAGGCGACCATCAGACCAATTACCTCCATGCATTGAGCTACTGACAGCCGGACAGTAGACTGAAGAGAGAGGCAAGACGAGATAAATCTTGCTTTTCTTACCTCCGTCAAAAAAATCTTCATAGATAAGGAATCTATGATGCTCCCTAAGAAAACCACCCTTGTAGCTGTAACAAGGAAACTCTTTTCCAAATTCACTTTCCATCCGTGGGAACGAAGAAAAGACAACAAGATCTCTATATCAATTTTGCTAGTTGAAAAGATGGCGCCTGAACCAAGATGTCATCCAGATAAGGCGCCACCGTAATTCCCTGAGACCTGACAACTGCCAAAAGAGCCCCCAGAACTTTTGAAAAAATTCTGGGAACTGTGGCAAGGCCAAACGGAAGAGCTACAAACTGAAAGTGCATGTCCAGGAAAGCGAATCTCAGGAATTTGTGATGATCCCTGTGGAACATGAAGATACGCATCCTTCAGGTCTATGGTCATCATGAACTGACCCTCTTGGACCACTGAAAGGAAACTACTACGCGACTCCACTCTGCTCCGATATCAGAGGAGTAGGAGATCACGTGAATGGCAAAGAGTAACTGCGCAGCAACTAAAAGTGCACGTTCCCTGCTGAGTAAAGAAAGAAAGAAAGAAAAAAAAACGTTACCAGCTCTAACTGTCCTCTTAAAGGAACAGCTAACATGTGCCAGACTTGAGTAAATAAAAGCACTTTCCACCCTGATTAAAGAAGTGAAATGCTTGTCCCCATTGATTTGCCCCTCAAAAGTTTAATAAAAGAGCCACATAGGGAAAAACATTTCCAAATAAAAAGAAATTTTAACCCCTAGCCTCCACATACATATGTGCCTGCCCACTGCCTCAGCAATCCTATGTCATAAAGAATTATCTTACTGTACCAATATACTGCCGTGTTAACTCCTGAAGTGCAAGTCTCCAATACCTAGAAGACAAAAGCACTTACCTGCAATATAGCTGTCCGGCAGGAAGACAGCTCACCAGGCTTGAAAGGATACATACTCCTTACAGAGACCTGTGGAAAAAGAAAGAACAGAGTATCTGTCTTTATGTGACTAGGGCAGCAAATATGTTAGGAAAACTGAGTAAGGACCACCTCAACACTTCCTAATTGCTTAAAAGCCACCACTACTCTTACTCAAGAGATTGACGTGGACACTGCTCAACCCAAATCCTTGCTTGCAGGGAAAAGTACCCCAAAAAAGGAAAACAATCTTCAGACACCAAACTTCACCTCCTTCATTAACAGAGGCAAATAGAATGACTGAGGGTTATGGGTAATGGAAGTGACACAGCTTTGCTGTGGTGCTCTTTGCCTCCTCCTGCTGGCCAGGAGTAAATATACCATTAGTAATTGGAATTATGTCGTGGACTAGCCATGTCTTAGGAAAGAAAATGTAGCACCAAGTCTACTTTAATAACTTAACACTTAAACTGCTGAATCATTTCCACCCCTGTGGTCAGCTGTTTTGGAGTTTTATGTGCTGCTCAAATTTAAGGAAAATATAGACGGCACTCCAAGGTATAGGGTGAAAAATATAAAATATGTCCTTTATTCAAAAGTTAAAAATTAGCACTCATAGTGCAAAACATGTTCAGACAGATTAGCTAGGGGTTATGATATTGAGATGCTAAGACACATAGCATAGGATGTCAGTGATACTCATTTACGAGTATCATCTTACTCTAAAGCTACCCCGAAACAACGTAAATTCAATGATGATGCAGTGGTGTTTTCCACTGAATTTCCGTTACAGTTTAACCAACTCTGTAATATTGTTAGAAGGAATTTACCCATTCTAAAAGGAGATGACCTATTATCTAATGTCATTGACAATATCAAATTTGTTTCAAAGAAAGCCCCCACTTTGGCTACCAGGCTTTCCCCAAGTCTAGTCACCAGTAATTTAGGTATACAAGCCAGCAATTGGCTGTTTAAAAAAGGCACTTTCAAATGCCTGTCTAGAAATTGTGTTACATGTGAAGTCATCTCTGCAGGTAATATATTTGAGAGCACTGTTACTGGTGAGAGTTTCAATATAGAGCATTATGCCAATTGTGGTACAAATTTTGTAATCTACCTTTTGAAGTGTGAGCTGTGTCAGGAACAGTATGTGGGTCAAACCTCACGTTCTTTACGTTCCAGAATAGGTGAAGATAAGAGGGACATCAGGAATTATAACAAGGATTCTAGTGTAGCCCAACATTTCAATGGAATTAATTTGAGTAATGAGCCAAGGATCTTGGTAAAAGTTATTGACATAGCCAGGAAGCCATTGCGAGGTGGCAATAGGTTTAACATCCTTACCAAAAAAAGAGCTATATTGGATTTGGAAACTAGAAACTAGAGTACCAAGGGGTTTAAACAAAGAGTGGGATATCAGATATTTTGTGGAGTAGGATGTAATAGTATATGATATATCTCTCTGTTTTGGTATGTATTTATTTATATATTTATTTATTTACATATTTACTTATTTACCCATTGAGTGATATCCTAGTAACCCTGTTCTGTATATGTTTTTTGAGTATTTTGATATGCAAACTATACTATGTTTCTTTTCTACTTTTTCTCCTGCTAATTAGTACCATGTTTGAACCTTTCAGTATGAATTTATCATCTGAGTTTCTAATGCACCTAATATCAATAAAAATGTATTATTGTGTTGTCTAATTCTATTTTTTTATAGGATTAAGGAAATTTGTGTGTGTACATGTACACGTTCACGTGTACATATGGATATGTATGCATAGATACATATTGACATAAAGGAAGGTGTACATTTAGGATTTCATGTAGTATCTTGTTGAGAGCTAAAATGAGTACATTATTATACCTGTTTTTTTGGTCTCATATCAGGTATCTTTAAATTTATCTTTTATACTTGTAATTTTGATTTGTATTATAAATACAGTATCTATGTACTCATGCCGCACGTCAAGTAAGGAACATGTATTGTGTACTGAACACACCTGTTGATATGGCAACTACTTATGCTGTTTTGATTGGTTGTGTAAGGTATAAATTGTTTCCATACGTGAAGCAGATTATGCCTATGATTAAGTGCCGCAGGGCACAAAACATCTAAGGTCTACTCTTCTGAACATGTTTTGCACTATGAGTGTTAATTTTTAACTTGAATAAAGGACATATTTTATATTTTTCACCCTATACCTTGGAGTGCCGCCTGTCTTTTCCTTGACGTTTCCTGGTTGGCTCAGCCTTTTTTCTGGCTGGCACCACGCTAATGCGTATGTCGCATGCTGCGCTTCCGGACTCTTTGAACCCTGCTGGGATTGGTTTCCGACTTCTGCTGCAAGCTCACAGACTAGAGCGACACCGCCTCCCGATTACCGATTGCTCAAATTTAAGACCCACTGTAGATAATTTTTAGTGAGAAACCCACAAATTATATATATATTTTTCAGCAGACCTAGTAGATTCAAACCAACCATTATTGTATGCAAATATCATGATAAGTGAGAACTCTACAACCAAATGTGTGAAAAATCTATATCTTTAATAAAATTGTAATAAACAAAGTTGTAAAAATATAGTGTGCTTTATTTCTGCTGTAATAATGAGTTATCTACATATAACAAAGGCCATTTGGGTATATGTATATAACTGTTCTGCACAAATAGGTTTTGAGTCCCTGCACATTTAACTTACACCAGGTAATGACTATTACCACAGTGAGCTGGCTATTAAAATCTATATAAGGGCATGTTTTTAAAAAGGATCTTCTGGGCTTTAAATCTATGAGTCTTAGGGATTGTTTTGATGAGTTCCTACAAAAAAAGTTTTTTAATTTAAATTTTATTTGAATATATGTGTTTTTACGTTACACCCCCAAGTTACCCACCGTTGACAGAGCAGATGATTGCCTTTCAAACAATGGGTCTAGACGGTATTTTCTGGACTTACGCTAATGCACTATGGGCCAGATTACGTGTGGAGCAATTACACACAAGTGATTAGGGGTTTATCGGGGTGTTTGTGCGCATCAGGTTTTCCCCCTTGTATTACAAGTTGAAAGTAAATGCGATCGCTTGAGCGCAATTGAAGTTAACGCACGTCAGGTTAGCATGACCTCAGAGCTCTGGTTAACTGTGTTGTTAAACAAAAAAGTGTCCCAAACACATAAAAATACATTACAAAGTACACTTACACTCATAATAACACCATCTAATCAAAATGATTAAAAAATATTGAACAAAAAACAAAAAAGTTACAAGGGCTCAAAGAGTTCGAAAAAAAAAAAAAGGCAGGCAAAGGGCTTTAACATAGACATACATACGATATATACGTCTAAAGATGGATATGTATGTACATATATATATGTGAGAACACGTTTTTATGTATTTATATGTGTATATATGTATTTACAGACATATATATATATATATATATATACACAAATAAACACATAAATACATTTGTATGCATATATAGACATATATAGAAGTGCATTGGAGCCCTTTGCAGTTAAGTAGATGAAAAACTGTGAATATTTTACATTCCAATGTTCTGCATATAGGGGAATATGTAAGTTAGTATTTATAAATAGATATTCCTATATATATCTGTATATATCTATATCTATATATGATGAGGTACATATATATATTTTACCAAAATACCATAAGAAATATATATAGAAATATGTATTTATGAATAAATAGAACATATTCTGATAAGTGAAGAACATTGGAATGTGAAATTTTTATATTTTCATGTCAGGTTTGCACACTTGAGAATATCCGATTAGGTTGGCGAGCAAGTAGGGTGTTAGGTTTTTTCTCATTTCCCTTGACTTCTATGGGGGAATATGTTATCGCGTGCAATATCTTAAGTTCGGCTTTTTATGCTCGTTGGGTTAGCATGCAAGCAAAAACAGTTTACTTTCAACTTGTAATACGAGTGCAACATGACACACGCAAAAACCTTACTTTTAGCGCAGTTAACGCTCTAGCGGGAACATTAAATAAAGCTCCCCTTGTAATCTGGCCCTATATGGGTAATAAAAGTGTTAAAGGTTAGTACTTACCACCTGTAGTATAGTTAAAGGGACACTGAACCCAATTTTTTTCTTTCGTGATTCAGATAGAGCATGAAATTTTAAGCAACTTTCTAATTTACTTCTATTATCAAATGTTCTTCATTCTCTTGGTATCTTTATTTGAAAAGCAAGAATATAAGTTAAAATGCCGGCCCATTTTTGGTGAACAACCTGGGTTGTTCTTGCTGATTGGTGGATAAATTTATCCACCAATAAAAAAGTGCTGTCCAGAGTTCTTAACCAAAATAAAATCAAATAAAGATTGCAAGAGGACGAAGAAAAATTGATAACAGGAGTAAATTAGAAAGTTGCTTAAATTTGCATGCTCTATCTGAATCACAAAAGAAAAAAATTGGATTCAGTGTCCCTTTAATATAATAAATAATAAATAGATGCACATGAGTTCTTAGTGGGCACTTCTTTTCTCTTGAAATATAGATTTATGTTTGTTTGGCACCCAGCACCAGCTGATTGGAGGAGCTCCTGAATTTCCCTTAGTAACAGTTAAAGGGACACTGTACCCAAAAATTTTCTTTTGTGATTCAGATTGAGCATGAAATTTTAAGCAACTTTCTAATTTACTCCTATTATCAAATTTTCTTCATTCTCTTGGTATCTTTATTTGAAATGCAAGAATGTAAGTTTAGATGCCAACCCATTTTTGGTGAACAACCTGGGTTGTCCTTGCTGATTGGTGGATAAATTCATCCACCAATAAAAAATTGCTGTCCAGAGTACTGAAACCAAAAAAAAGCTTAGATGCCTTCTTTTTCAAATAATGATAGCAAGAGAATGAAGAAAAATTGATAATAGGAGTAAATTAGAAAGTTGCTTAAAATTGAATGCTCACTCTGAATCACGAAAGAATTTTTTTGGGTACAGTGTCCCTTTAATAAGATCATTCCACCCAGTGAACATATTAAAGGGACATTTCAGCCCAAATTGGAAACCACATAGATGCATTTCTATTTTGAATATTATGTAGTAACAAAAATGCTTCTAACAAAAGTGTTTTGTAGATGATCCAATTATATAGCCCATCTGGGAGTGTTTTTGTAATAATTAATAGTTTTGCTTATTTTTTAATAAAATTTTGATGATTTTAAGACTCCTAACCATGCCCCACAGTATCTGATGTATACACGCGTCTGCAGGCTCCTGTTTATATTATCTGTGTTTTCATATGCAGGGAATTGGGGGAGGGGGGAGTGTCCGCTCTTCTTATTTTTCCATCCCTTTCACTGCGTGTTTCAGTCAACCTCATCTATAGTGCTAAACTGGGAACCTCTAAGTAAGTTTTTAAAGGTTTTATACTGAATATTTAGATCAGTATCTGTGCATATTCTTCTTTATAGTAGTGTCTATTACATGCAGTTATATGAAAATTTGTTTGCACTGTTCCTTTAAGTATGCACCAAGCACCAGCATAGAGATTATAATATGCTTGTACCATCTGATAATGACTCAATGTATTAATTGCTGACATATTACAAGCCCCACTGGCATTCTTGGCAGCTGCAGTATTTTAAATGCTGGTGCACTGAGAATATCTAACTATGCGTCACTTGCACATGCAGAGAAAATTTTTTAATTTTTTTAACACTACAACAGTGATAACTTTCACTAGAGGCATTTTAGCCAATACATGTATATTGCAAATATGTTTCTATTTAAAGATGTAATTTATGTATGTGCATTTCAATTTTGACCGCAATGTCCCTTTAATGTACCCAGCGGGCACAATGTCTTGAGCTGGCCTATGTAAGACCCATTCTGGAGCTGCAAACATTGTAACTCTCAAGCAGAACATGGCTGGTGAACCCGTGCTTGAAGAACCTGAGAATGACTTTACCTATGTGCTTAACCCCTTAGTCTTGAAACCCTCGGTTAGCTTCTTTTTTTGTTGCCCCATACTTATGTTGATATAACTGTTCTGTAGAAGGTAAGGCCCTTAGTGTGTCTGTAAACCATGTGTTGTTAATCAAAGTCATCAACTGCAACAAACAGAAGCTATTTAACAATGATATATTATTCAGGATTAAAGTTGTAATGCATTAATAACCTTCTTACCCTTAATTTTACTGCAGTCCTCCTCATCGCTGCCATCCTTACAGTCATGGTCTCCGTCACAGAGGAAGGCACTTGGGATGCACTGCCCATTCCTGCACTCAGTCAGACCTTGGCTGTGACAAGCTAGACAAAAATAAAGGGGAGTCTGTACTCTATATACTCTTGCGCTCAAGACTAAAAAATGAAGTTACAGGTGATTTTCTTGCAATTTGTATTTTTTTAAGAACAGAGGCTTAAACAATGATATAACGCAGTACTGGAACTTCATTTGTTCTGTTTTATTCCCCATAGCATGATTTAGATAAATTATACAATTTTAAACAGCGTTTCAATCTATTTCTATTATCATTCTCTTGGTTTCCTTTGATGAAAGAGAAGCAATGCACTACTGGGAGTTAGCTGAAAGCCAATGACAATCTGCATATATGTGCAGCAACCAACCAGAAGCTTCTGAGCCAACCTAGGTGTACTTTCAACAAAAGATACAACGAGTACAAAACAAGTAGGGTAATAGAAACACATTGGAAAATGATTTAAAATTGCATGCCCTGTTTGAATAATGACATTTTGGGTTTCATGTTCCTTTAATGTAAATCCTATCAACAGTAAGCACTTCATTGTCACACATTTAATATCAAGATTACTAATACTTTTTCTTTGTGGCATTTAAAAGGGGAAGTTTAAAATGTATTTCAGTTTTTTGATGTTCGTGTACTAAGAACCCCCCACCACACACTTTTTGTTTTAAGGAGACAGTAAACATTTTGAATGAAATGTTTAGTTATGAAACAACTTTGCAATATACAGTCATTATTTATTTTGTCCCCTTTTCCACACAATTTATTCTTGAAAACTGAGGATTTTCTAAGTCTCAGAACTTGAAATGCACCATGCTGACTTTTACTTATTTAGCTGTAACTGCTGCAAAACTATTATCACAACTGTGCCTGGCCTTGTTGTCTAAAGCCCAGCTTGGCTCCATCAGTGAGAGATCTGTTTATGAGCCAATGAGCAATCAGGCTTTAACGGGACATGAAACCCCAATTTTTTCTTTTATGATTCAGATAGAGTATACATTGTTTTATTATTATTATTCTTTATTTATAAAACGCCAACAGATTCCGCAGCGCTGTCCAACTATGGGTATAGAAATAAAAGTACAATGGTGAAACATTACAATTTAAGACAACATTTAAAGGGACGGTCTAGTCAAAATTAAATTTTCATGATTCAGATAGGGCATGAAATTTGCTTTGGTGGTATTTTTGAAAAGCTAAACGTAGGTAGGCTCAAATTGAATTCTAAATAGTTGAAAACCGCCTCTTAGCTCAGATCATTTTGAAAGTTTTTCACAGTTAACCAGTACTAGTGCATGTGTGTCATATATATATATATATATATATATATATATATATATATATATATATATATATATATATATATATATTATATATTATATAACATTGTGCTCACTCCCGTGGAGTTATTTAGGAGTCTGCACTGATTGGATAAACTGCATGTCTGTCAAAAAGCACTGAGATAAGGGGGCAGTCTGCAGAGGCTTAGATACAAGGTAATTACAGCGGTAAAAATTGTATTAATATAAAAGTGTTGGTTATGCAAAACTGGGATTATCTATCATTTTAAACAATAACAATTCTGGTGTAGACTGTCCCTTTAACAAACAAACACAAGGGGGTTTGAGGGCCCTATTCCCATGGGAACTTACAATCTGAAAACAACTTTCCAGTTTACCTCTATTATCAATTTTGCTTTATTCTCTTGGCATCCTTTCTTGAAGAAGCAGCAATGCACTACTAGCAGAACACATCAATAGGCCATTCACAAGAAGCATATATGTGCAGCCACCAATCCGCAGCTAGTTCCAAGCTCCTGAGCCTACCTAAGTATGCTTTTCAACAAAGGATACAAACAGAACAAAGCAATCTAGATAAAAGAAGTACACTGGAAAGGTGTTTACAATTATAGGATCTATCTGATCATGAAAGAACATTGCACTTCATGTTAGCTTTAAAATAAACTAATCAGTTTTAACTTAACTTTGTTTATACTAAAAAAAAACAGCAGTTTAAATAGTTTTTTTCCCATGCCTAATATAATAGTTTAGAGTTGTCTGTACCTTTAGCTTTAGTGAGCATTAAAAAAAAATTGATTTTGACATTACTGAGCATATGTTGGTTATTATGACATGATACTTCAATCAGAAAGCATAAGCCTTCCAGTTATGTAGGAGCATTGTTTGCATGAACTGAAAGAGGTCATACAGAGATCCACTGCAATTGATGATAAAAAAAAAATCAGGTTTCACCCTTTATTTTCTCTTTTAAAATGCTATGCACATAAAATGTATGTGTTTGTTGCCAAACTATTGTAAAATGATGAAGCAATGTTATTTATCAAAGTGAAGTTACAACATGAACATACACATTATGGGGTCAATCAGAATCCTGTAGAGAAAGTTTAACTAATGATTTTTCTACAAAATGTACAATTAACCTAATATATATATACTTGTCCTAAAGCCCGTTCACAAGGGCCATTTTTTGCAGTTCAGCGGTTCCACCCCTTGCGCTCTCTCCCTCCCCCTCTCTTTTGCGCTCTCTCTCCCCCTCTCTTTTGCCCTCTCTCTCTCCCCTCTTTTTGCACTCTCTCCCCTTCTCTTTAGAGCTCTCTCTCCTCCCTCTCTTTTGCTCTCTCTCTCTCCCTCCCTCTCTTTTACGCTTTCTCTCCCCCTCTCTTTTGCGCTCTCTCTCTACCCCTCTCTTTTGCGCTCTCTCCCCCCTCTCTTTTGCGCTCTCCCCCCCTCTCTTTTGCACTCTCTCTCTCCCCCCTCTATTTTGCTCTCTCTCTCTCTCCCCCTCTCTCTTTTGCTCTCTCTCTCTATCCCTCTCTTTTGCTCTCTCTCCCCTCTCTTTTGCTCTCCCCCCCCCTCTCTCTCTCTCCCCCCCCCCCCTCTCTCTCTCTCTCTCTCCCCCCCTCTCTCTCTCCCCCTCTCTCTCTCACCACCCTCTCTCTCTCACCCCTCTCTCTCCCCCCCCCTTCTCTCCCCCCCTCTCTCTCACCCCCTCTCTCCCCATGGAACGTCTGGCCCCTCAAAATGGTGTTGCATGTGACACAACTTCCACATGTGTAGCATCCTGGTTTGGACGTCTTTAGCCAGGTATCCTTTTGGTAGCACTTAACCAGATCGGTCTTCACCAATAGATCCCTTAGGTTCTCCGCCCTGCGATACACCATCCTGGGTGGCTGCATCCTTTGGAAGGGGAGAGTCGGATCAGTTCCCAGAATTGGCCAGTTTTCATGCGCCGACCTCCTAAGCATACTGCTGCTTGGAGTATATGTGGTTACAAAGTTCAGCTGTTCAGTTTCCAAGCTGGCTTTTTCGCATCCCCTCTTATTCGGATCCTGCATTAATTCATCCTTGATCTTGCGGACCATCCTTTTGTCATAGCCTCTGGCTACCAATTTGTCTTCCATCACTGTCAACTGCTTAATCATGGTGGGTACCTCACTATTGTTACGGATAACCCGCATAAGTTGAGAGGTGACAATCCCTACTTTTTGATGGCTGGGGTGGAAGCTCCTGGCCTCTAACAGAGAGTTGCGGTCGGTTGGCTTTGTATATAACGAAGTTCCATCCTCAGTCATAATCTTGTAGATGTTCAGATCTAAAAAATGTACAGCCTCATCACTATATTCCAATTTAAAACGTATGGGACAGTCCATGGTATTCAAACATGTCACCCACTTCTCCAACTCATCTTTATTCCCTCCCCATACCAGAAACACATCATCTATGTAACGTACATAGTACCTGATATGGGGGTGAGTAAATGGTTTCATGGCTGTCTGTTCATACCATGCCATATATAGATTGGCATATGTGGGTGCCATGTTTGAACCCATGGCTGTCCCTGACACCTGCAAAAAATAACCATTCTCAAACTTAAAGACGTTTTTCTATAAACACAGAGTGAGCAACTCGCATAAATACTCAATTGGAGGACCCTCATACAGTGGACTCCCCGTCACCATGGACCTGACAGCTGCAACACCCCCCCATGCGGAATGGAGGTGTATAGGCTGTCCACATCCATGGTGACAAGGATATCATCATGCTCAAGCATAGTATAACCTCTTAATATATTTAATAAACTGGGTGAGTCCTGCAGGTATGCTGGAGTTCCCTTTACCACCGGTTGGAGATAATGGTCTACATAGATGGCTAAATTAGACAATAGGGACTCCCTGGCAGACACTATAGGTCTGCCAGGGGGATTAGTGAGAGTCTTATGCACTTTTGGTAGCAGATACAGTACTGGTGTTTTAGGGTGATCATTTATCAAATACTCAATCTCTTGCTCTGATAATAAACCTGCTTCATAGGCATTCATCAATGTGCTTTTTAAATATGTATCTTGGGTTCCCCTTCAGCTTGACATAGGTATTTGAATCAGAGAGCTGTCTATAGGCCTCTGCCCTATAGTCAACATAGTCTTGCACGACTATGGACCCGCCCTTATGATGAGGGCTTCTTAAATTTAGTTGCAGGCATACTGGGTTTAAGAAGCCCTCATCATTTGAACCTACAAACACGCATCTCTCTATCAGGAATTTCACAAGGATGTTATGTAATGATATCTCTAATGATGCCCCCTTTACTGTTTAGCCAAATTTGAATTTAGAAGAGAGGAAGGCCGCCAAAACACTAAGTAATTATAACAGCATTGTTATCCGCCCGGCGGATAAGGGCGGGTCCATAGTCGTGCAAGACTATGTTGACTATAAGGCAGAGGCCTATAGACAGCTCTCTGATTCAAACACCTATGTCAAGCTGAAGGGGAACCCAAGTAACATATTTAAAAAGCACATTGATGAATGCCTTAACAGGGGCTATGAAGCAGGTTTATTATCAGAGCAAGAGATTGAGTATTTGATAAATGATCACCCTAAAACACCAGTACTGTATCTGCTACCAAAAGTGCATAAGACTCTCACTAATCCAGGGAGTCCCTATTGTCTAATTTAGCCATCTATGTAGACAACTATCTCCAACCGGTGGTAAAGGGAACTCCAGCATACCTGCAGGACTCACCCAGTTTATTAAATATATTAATAGGTTATACTATGCTTGAGCATGATGATATCCTTGTCACCATGGATGTGGACAGCCTATACACCTTCATTCCGCATGGGGGGGGGGGTTGCGGCTGTCAGGTCCATGGTGACGGGGAATCCACTGTATGAGAGTCCTCCAATTGAGTATTTATGCGAGTTGCTCACTCTGTGTTTAGAGAAAAACTTCTTTAAGTTTGAGAATGGTTATTTTTTGCAGGTGTCAGGGACAGCCATGGGTTCAAACATGGCACCCACATATGCCAATCTATATATGGCATGGTATGAACAGACAGCCATGAAACCATTTACTCACCCCCATATCAGGTACTATGTACGTTACATAGATGATGTGTTTCTGGTATGGGGAGGGAATAAAGATGAGTTGGAGAAGTGGGTGACATGTTTGAATACAATGGACTGTCCCATACGTTTTAAATTGGAATATAGTGATGAGGCTGTACATTTTTTAGATCTGAACATCTACAAGATTATGACTGAGGATGGAAGTTCCTTTGGAACTTCGTTATATACAAAGCCAACCGACCGCAACTCTCTGTTAGAGGCCAGGAGCTTCCACCCCAGCCATCAAAAAGTAGGGATTGTCACCTCTCAACTTATGCGGGTTATCCGTAACAATAGTGAGGTACCCACCATGATTAAGCAGTTGACAGTGATGGAAGAAAAATTGGTAGCCAGAGGCTATGACAAAAGGATGGTCCGCAAGATCAAGGATGAATTAATGCAGGATCCAAATAAGAGAGGATGCGAAAAAGCCAGCTTGGAAACTGAACAGCTGAACTTTGTAACCACATATACTCCAAGCAGCAGTATGCTTAGGAGGTCGGTGCATGAAAACTGGCCAATTCTGGGAACTGATCCGACACTCCCCTTCCAAAGGATGCAGCCACACAGGATGGTGTATCGCAGGGCGGAGAACCTAAGGGATCTATTAGTGAAGACGATCCAGTTAAGTTCTACCAAAACGATACCTGGCTAAAGACGTCCAAACCAGGATGCTACACATGTGGAAGTTGTGTCACATGCAACACCATGCTGAGGGGCCAGACGTTCCAACACCCGCATACCAACAAGCAATACACCATCCAATACAGATTAACGTGCACTACCACATATGTCATTTATATGTTGATCTGTCCGTGCTCCTTGGTCTACATTGGCAAAACCATAACGAGCTTCTGAGACCAAATGGCGAACCATCGCTGCGCAATACGTGAGGCACTGAGACAAGGGGATTCGGAGCAACCTGTTGCCCGACATTTTGCTGAACACAACCACAGTCTATCCAGTCTTTGTGGTATTCTGAGCTTCGTATTTGAGTAAACAAGTATTTGCACATTGGTTATAAAGGTTAGCTCTAAAATTAGAGCTTGTTGCTCTTTTTTGTAGTAATCAGAAAACAACTTCTATGTAGCCTGATTAAACAATATGAGACATTTAATATATGATGAATTTGTATATTAACTACTGACTTAAGTGTTAATAAATATAAGGAATATTTAATATAATATATATCTTATGTTCAAGATATATATATATAACCGGAGGCCACAGATGAAAAAGAAATACTGACAAGCTCAGAATCTGAATTGGTAGAAACAAATGATTCTTCTTACTTCACGCAATCACACACAGCCTAAAATATTTACAAGTTCAGACATTCCACAGACATACAATGTTTGTTCATATTGGATGTTGCAGGTAATAGGAGATGCCCAATAATTCAGTATGGTAACAAAAACAAGCAGGTAAGAAGTTTAAAGGCTTTAGCATTGTTCGTATACGTTACCACCTTGAGGACCGTGATATTTCTGTTACCGCATTGGAAGATCCGTGTTTGGAGAGGCAGCGTGTGTGAATGCGGCTTACTTCCGGGTAGCGGTGAAAAAGTAGATCCGGCCGTTGAATGATCCAAAGTCGGTAATGACAAAGTAACGATTTGAGCATAAGAGATTCAAGACGCAGCTAGAGTAAACAAAGTAAACCACCTTGCACAGGATACAAGCAATAGGAGACCTGAGATAAGGAAAGCTACACCAGAGTAGCTAAGACTTCAATAATCAGGCAGTAAATGAGTGTTACAGGTAGTCCTTATATAGGGTGGAGACCAAATAGGAGGGGTTATAGTTAAAGGTATACCACATCTCCCCCCCTTCAAGGAAGCACCCCAGGGGTTTCCAAACTAGGTTTCTCAGGATAGCGGCGATGAAAATTTCGTAGAAGACGGGGAGTGCGAAGATCAGAATGAAGCTGCCAAGAGTTATCCTCTGAACCATAACCTTTCCATTTCACAAGATACTCTAACCTCTTCCTATGGATCCTAGAATCCAATACAGCTTCAACTTCATACTCCTCTCGATCATCAACGAGTATTGGAGGTGGTCGAGACAAGGAGAGAGACTGAGGTGAAGGAAGATATGGCTTTAACAGAGAGACATGAAAAGAGGGGTGAATCTTAAAATCCTGGGGAAGCTCTAATCTCACAGCATTGAGGTTGATTATTTTAGAAATCTTAAAAGGACCCAAATATTGATTTGCTAACTTTTTGCTAGGAACTGACAGTTTGAGATTCTTTGTCGAGAGTAGTACCAAATCTCCAATCTGATAAGCCGGGCTAGCAGTGTGATGGGTATCATATAACCTTTTTTGATAATCTTTAGCTTCCGAAAGATGTTTTTTCAGGATGTTAAGTCTTTCTTGTAGGGTAGTTGCGAAATCCAATGCTGAGGGAGAGTTCACTTGTTGAGAGGACAATGAAATAGTAGTAGGATGATATCCATAAGTAACGAAGAATGGGGATAGTTTAGTAGATGTAGAAGTAGTATTGTTATAACAGAATTCAGCCAAAGGTAAATAGGATGACCAGTCATCCTGCAGATGAGATATATAACAACGAAGATATTGCTCAAGGGTTTGGTTGAGTCGTTCTGTAAGGCCATTTGTCTGAGGGTGAAAAGCAGTCGAGTATCTAGAATCAATTTTGATTAACTTACATAGGGATCTCCAAAAATTAGAGGTAAACTGTGTACCACGATCAGTTATTATAACTTTGGGCAGTCCATGTAAGCGAACTATGTTGTCTAGGAAAACGTGAGCTGTAGTGAAAGCTGTAGGGAGACCTTTTAGGGGAATGTAATGAGCCAGTCTTGTTAAATGATCAATGACAACTAAAATAGTATTGTAATGGTGGGATTCAGGTAACTCGACAATAAAGTCCATTGATATGGTACTCCAGGGTTTGTCAGGAATAGGCAGAGGAGATAAAAGACCTGATGGTCTTTTGTGTGTTAACTTGTTTCTGGCACAGGTATCACAATGTTTTACATAGTTTGTAATATAGGTATCCATGAGTGGCCACCAATAATTTCTCCTGGTTAGGTCTATAGTTTTAGAAATACCTGGATGGCCTGCTAGTGTCCCGTCATGGGTTTGTTTAAGAATAGAAGATCTAATTTGTTTGGGGATATATAGTTTAGAATTATGATAGAAAAGACCAGTCTTGGAATCTTTTTGACAGTCTATTCCATGTGGTGGTTCATGTTTTAATTCTTTTAAGATCTCCTCTTCTAAAGGTGTTAATAAACCTATAATTTTTTCTTTTGGAATGATTTGGTAAATTTGATTATGAGTGTCTTGTTCATGTAATCTAGAGAGGGCATCGGCTTTGGTATTTAAATGTCCTGGTCTGTAGGTTAAGAGAAAATCGAAACGATCAAAAAATATAGACCATCTTGCTTGTCTTGCAGACAAGGTCTTACTTGTTTTTAGAAATTCAAGATTTTTATGGTCAGTATAAATCTTAAAAGGTAGCTTAGAACCTTCTAATAAATGTCTCCAATGATCTAGAGCACGTTTTATAGCTAGAAGTTCTTTATCTCCTATGCTATAGTTTTTCTCAGCACTAGTTAACATTTTTGAATAGAAAGCAATAGGATGAATCTCAGTCTTGTTCTTATCTTGTTGTGATAAAACTGCACCGATACCTGAGTCGGATGCATCTACTTCAAGGATAAATTCTGAATCAAAATCTGGCATAACTAGAATGGGAGCTGTAGTAAAATTTTCTTTCAATTTATTAAAGGCAAGACTAGCGGATTCGGTCCACTTAAATCTTTGTTTTTCACTAGTGAGTGTTGTTAATGGTTTAACGATTGAAGAGAAATTTTTTATAAACTTCCTATAAAAATTCGCAAAACCAATGAATCGTTGTACAGATTTTGTGGAAGTAGGAGTAGGCCAATTTAGAATTGCTGATACTTTCTCCGGATCCATTTGAATTTTGTTGGGACTGATGATGTAACCCAAGAATTTTATTTCTGTGACATGAAAGGAACATTTTTCCAGTTTAGCATATAGTTTGTGTTCTTTTAAACGAGTTAATACCCAGCGTACATGTTTTTCATGCTCTTGAGGTGTTCTAGAATAAATTAATATGTCGTCAAGGTATATTATGACACAAACGTCTATCAGGTCACGAAAGATCTCATTTATAAAAAACTGAAAAGTTGCCGGAGCATTACTCAGACCAAAAGGCATTACATTATATTGGAAAAGGCCATATCTGGTCCTGAATGCCGTTTTCCATTCGTGACCTTCTTTAATTCTAATCAAATTATAAGCTCCCTTTAAATCTAATTTGGTGTAAATAGTTGCACCAGTTAGACGTTCCAAAAGTTCAGGTATTAAAGGTAACGGGTATCTGTTTTTTATTGTGATGTTATTTAAAGCTCTATAATCAATAATAGGTCTTATGGTACCATCCTTGTTTCTTACTAGAAACATACCTGCAGCTGCTGGGGATGTGGAGTGTGAAATAAATCCCTTACGTAAATTTTCGTCTAAGTAGTTTCTTATATACTGGAGTTCCTCTTGAGAGAGGGGATAGATCTTACCATGAGGGATTTTGGAACCAGGTATTATATCGATAGGACAGTCAAACTCCCTATGAGGTGGAAGGTTTTCTGCCTCTTTTAAATTAAATACATCTGCCAAATCCTGATAACACGAGGGTAAACCAATATCAAGTGACGCTATGGTTTGATGTGGATAACAAGTTTGGGAACAAAAAGCAGAATCTAATGTTACCTTATTTGAAACCCAATTTATGTGAGGGTTGTGTTTCTTCAACCAAGGATAGCCTAGGATGAGAGTATGCTGATGAATGGTTATGAGATCAAAAGATAAATATTCAGTGTGTCCCTGCAATGATGTTACAAGCAGGGGAATAGTATGATGTGTAATAGGTCCTTGTTCTATTAATGAACCATCTATCAGCTTAATAGATACAGGATTTTGTTTACAAATAGTAGGTATTCGATTTTTATTTACATAAGTGGAATCAATGTAATTTCCGGATGCTCCTGAATCAATTAATGCCTTGGTTTGAATATTTTTCTGGTCCCACTGTAAAGAAATAGACAAAGTCATGTGTGTATCATTAGCTATGCTGTAAATAAAGTCACTGGTTTTTTTCTTACCATTCTTTTGTTTTTTCAACAAAGGACAAGTAGATACTACATGTTCTTTTTGAGCACAATATAAACAGAGATTTTCCAACCTCCTTCTAATTTTTTCCTCTGGTGGCAGAGGTCCTCTAAGTACACCAATCTCCATAGGGGTATCACTGCCATGAGCTTTGTCATGACTTGTTGTGACTTGGTAAGGTCTTCTATATGAGGTATCATTAGAGGCCTTTTCTGCCCTCCTTTCTCTCAAACGACGATCTAAAGATGTACTTAATTTAATAAGACCATCAAGGGTATCTGGGATCTCAAGACGTGAAAGTTCATCTTTGAGTGTTTCAGATAAACCTAAACGATATTGATTTTTCAAACTGATTTCATTCCACTGAGAGTCCTCTGCCCACATCTGAAACTCAGTGGTATAATCCTCCACATTTCTCTTACCTTGTTTTAAAGACCTCAATCTCATTTCAGCATTTATTTGAGAATTTGAGTCTTGATATAGACTAGTTAAAGCAGAAAAAAAATCTTGTAATGAATCCAGGATATTGTTATTGTTTTCAAAAAACCTATTAGCCCAAGTCCTGGGTTCACCTTGTAGGAAAGATATTGTGGTACAAACTTTAATCCGCTCAGTATGATAAGTCTTAGGTCTAAGAGAAAATAATAAATTACAGGCATTCTTAAATTCCCTGAACTCAGAACGTTTCCCTGAAAAAGGTTGTGGATAATTAATATGAGGTTCAGGTGGGTCATGAGGCTTTTGTGTAACAAAATCTTTAACTATAGTTTTCAGTGCAGCATTTTCAGTCTGCACTTCTGTCACAGCTCTTGCTAAATAATCAAGTTTAAGGTAAACATTATTAAACTCCTTTTTTATTTCATTAGGATCCATAATGTTTAATTAATTCAAAATTCGGTTTTTTGGGCCTGATTATTATGTGGTATTCTGAGCTTCGTATTTGAGTAAACAAGTATTTGCACATTGGTTATAAAGGTTAGCTCTAAAATTAGAGCTTGTTGCTCTTTTTTGTAGTAATCAGAAAACAACTTCTATGTAGCCTGATTAAACAATATGAGACATTTAATATATGATGAATTTGTATATTAACTACTGACTTAAGTGTTAATAAATATAAGGAATATTTAATATAATATATATCTTATGTTCAAGATATATATATATAACCGGAGGCCACAGATGAAAAAGAAATACTGACAAGCTCAGAATCTGAATTGGTAGAAACAAATGATTCTTCTTACTTCACGCAATCACACACAGCCTAAAATATTTACAAGTTCAGACATTCCACAGACATACAATGTTTGTTCATATTGGATGTTGCAGGTAATAGGAGATGCCCAATAATTCAGTATGGTAACAAAAACAAGCAGGTAAGAAGTTTAAAGGCTTTAGCATTGTTCGTATACGTTACCACCTTGAGGACCGTGATATTTCTGTTACCGCATTGGAAGATCCGTGTTTGGAGAGGCAGCGTGTGTGAATGCGGCTTACTTCCGGGTAGCGGTGAAAAAGTAGATCCGGCCGTTGAATGATCCAAAGTCGGTAATGACAAAGTAACGATTTGAGCATAAGAGATTCAAGACGCAGCTAGAGTAAACAAAGTAAACCACCTTGCACAGGATACAAGCAATAGGAGACCTGAGATAAGGAAAGCTACACCAGAGTAGCTAAGACTTCAATAATCAGGCAGTAAATGAGTGTTACAGGTAGTCCTTATATAGGGTGGAGACCAAATAGGAGGGGTTATAGTTAAAGGTATACCACAGTCTTAGATCGATGGTAATTGAACACGTGCCCCCACTGAGGAGACGTGGTGACAGGGATACTAGGCTGTTACAAGTGGAAACAAGATGGATTCACATGCTTGATACATTGGTTCCTAAAGGACTTAACACTGTCCTTGACTTCGGACCGTTCTACACAAAATAGTGCCACATTGGAATCTACCAGCTACTGCTGTATGCACTGTCACCCGAGACTATTCACATGGATTTTCATCCTAGTAGGTACCCACGGGTTTCTATGCATACTTCAAGAGGCATAGAGGGAAATGTTACCTCCACAGGTCTAGCAGAATCTGTTCTACCAGCTAAGTTTGTGCCATTAAATATGGATAAAAAGTGTATAGATAATTTTGGCATGATTCTCCATCTCACTGCTGTTGATTCATGCCACATAGTTTTTATAAAACACACATATCACTAAATATGAAAATGTTTTTATTTCTATTTTGCGCTGCTGTGCCATGATTTAATGCTCAGGATTTACACCACTTTTGACACTGATGCGCTGACACTTGTTTATAATTAGTGAGGTAATTTATTGGGATCTAGGAGCCAGCTCTTATACTAACAAGGAGACATGATTTAGTGGTCCCTGCAATAATTGAGCATGTTGTAGTTGGCCAGCACTACACCCCATATTAACATCTGAGTGCCACAATATATATAAACATGACTGACACATGTAGGGGTCTAATGCTGATATCAATTATGATCCGCCCACAATAGTTAGAACAGCATTGTATTTTTATGTATTCTTATGTGTTTCCATGACAACCGGTCACCATATGATTGGCCAGCTTCATAACACAGGGTTACGTGAGCACAGCGGATAATGTTAGGAGGTTCAGTGCAGTGTCAATATACCTATGCTGATATCGACCTTTATAAGAATAGTGCTGTTGACAATAGAGTTTTTGAGCCCATTCATGTAAGGGTCAGGTGACACGCTATGCCGATTTCCATGGTAACCGTTCGCAACATAACTAGCTAGGACTACAATATACATTTATATCTGAGAGCCACATTTTAATAGGCTGAGGCGGGTACTCATCTGCTTTAAGATGCTATCGATCATGAATTATAAGTTAGCCCCACAGTGTCTAAAGCGGTAACGTCTTTTGTGTTTTTGTGTTTATGTTGCCATGACAACTAACAATAGCGTGATTGGTTGATGCTTCAACATGGGAACACGCAGCGTGATGACGTCATTACGTCACCACGTGAGCAGTGAATCAGACACAGGAGTGCAAATAGGTTTGTTTGCTGGTATATAAGGGAGTGTATTTGTTGGGTACGATAGGTGAGTTTTTGGGATACCAAAGATATTTTGTATTGCTGACATTTGACAAAGGTGTTTTGTAAACACCGAAACTTTATGTCTTTTTAAATCTTTGCATATTTATTAAAAGTTAAATTTTATGTGAACAGTGAGTGCCTTTTCTGCTGGACTTTTTGTATACATTTTAAAGTGCACCCTGGCTGCTGGAAAAATTGTTTGATGTGCTTAACCTTCTTTGGACATTATATATATATATATTTATATATATATATATATATATATATATATATATATATATACAGGGAGTGCAGAATTATTAGGCAAGTTGTATTTTTGAGGATTCATTTTATTATTGAACAACAACCATGTTCTCAATGAACCCAAAAAACTCATTAATATCAAAGCTGAATAGTTTTGGAAGTAGTTTTTAGTTTGTTTTTAGTTATAGCTATTTTAGGGGGATATCTGTGTGTGCAGGTGACTATTACTGTGCATAATTATTAGGCAACTTAACAAAAAACAAATATATACCCATTTCAATTATTTATTTTTACCAGTGAAACCAATATAACATCTCAATATTCACAAATATACATTTCTGACATTCAAAAACAAAACAAAAACAAATCAGTGACCAATATAGCCACCTTTCTTTGCAAGGACACTCAAAAGCCTGCCATCCATGGATTCTGTCAGTGTTTTGATCTGTTCACCATCAACATTGCGTGCAGCAGCAATCAAAGCCTCCCAGACACTGTTCAGAGAGGTGTACTGTTTTCCCTCCTTGTAAATCTCACATTTGATGATGGACCACAGGTTCTCAATGGGGTTCAGATCAGGTGAACAAGGAGGCCATGTCATTATATTTTCTTCTTTTATACCCTTTCTTGCCAGCCACGCTGTGGAGTACTTGGACGCGTGTGATGGAGCATTGTCCTGCATGAAAATCATGTTTTTCTTGAAGGATGCAGACTTCTTCCTGTACCACTGCTTGAAGAAAGTGTCTTCCAGAAACTGGCAGTAGGACTGGGAGTTGAGCTTGACTCCATCCTCAACCCGAAAAGGCCCCACAAGCTCATCTTTGATGATACCAGCCCAAACCAGTACTCCACCTCCACCTTGCTGGCGTCTGAGTCGGACTGGAGCTCTCTGCCCTTTACCAATCCAGCCATGGGCCCATCCATCTGGCCCATCAAGACTCACTCTCATTTCATCAGTCCATAAAACCTTAGAAAAATCAGTCTTGAGATATTTCTTGGCCCAGTCTTGACGTTTCAGCTTGTGTGTCTTGTTCAGTGATGGTCGTCTTTCAGCCTTTCTTACCTTGGCCATGTCTCTGAGTATTGCACACCTTGTGCTTTTGGGCACTCCAGTGATGTTGCAGCTCTGAAATATGGCCAAACTGGTGGCAAGTGGCATCTTGGCAGCTGCACGCTTGACTTTTCTCAGTTCATGGGCAGTTATTTTGCGCCTTGGTTTTTCCACACGCTTCTTGCGACCCTGTTGACTATTTTGAATGAAACGCTTGATTGTTCGATGATCACGCTTCAGAAGCTTTGCAATTTTAAGAGTGCTGCATCCCTCTGCAAGATATCTCACTATTTTTGACTTTTCTGAGCCTGTCAAGTCCTTCTTTTGACCCATTTTGCCAAAGGAAAGGAAGTTGCCTAATAATTATGCACACCTGATATAGGGTGTTGATGTCATTAGACCACACCCCTTCTCATTACAGAGATGCACATCACCTAATATGCTTAATTGGTAGTATGCTTTCGAGCCTATACAGCTTGGAGTAAGACAACATGCATAAAGAGGATGATGTGGTCAAAATACTCATTTGCCTAATAATTCTGCACTCCCTGTATATCATTTTTTCCCCTATTGTTTTGTACACCTTATATGTTGTTTTACCAAAAGGGATTACATTTGTATACCATTTTCATTTAACTTTTTTCAGAAAAAAAACAAATGTAACTACTTAAAGGGACAATCAAGTCAAAATTAACATTTTATGATTCAGATAGAGCAGCAGTTTTAAAACACTTTCCAATTTACTTCCATTATCAAATTTTGCAGTCTTTTTATATATTCACTTTCTGGGGAACAAGATCCTACTGAGCATGTGCACTATCTCACAGGGTATACGTATACTGTGTCTGTTATTGGCTGATATATGTCACATGATCCAGGGGCTGGAAAATGGGAGAAAAAATAGATTTGACAGAGAAATCTACTGCTTATTTTAAAATTCAGAGTGGGTATTATTGCATTGTCCTTTAATTATGCACTTGTTAATTATATAATTATACCATACTTGTGGTCTTTTAATGCAAAAATAAACTTGTGATTATTTATGAAATAAAAACTTACAGCAGTTTACTTCATCAGATTTGTCAGCACAGTCATGATCACCATCGCAAACCCAGCTTAAAATGATACATCTTCCATCTCCACATCTGAAGCTTTGTGAATGGTTACAATCTGAGTATAAAAATAAAGAATTCAGAATGGAAGAAATATTAAAAATTATTATATAGTTGAAACAATAAGTACATTTTTAAATCTATTTTATTGTAAAAAAATTGATTTATTTGGCTATAGGATTTACATGTGCTTTTTATATTGTGCCTCTGATATTGTTTAGGCAAATTATTTAGGACAATTTATATACATATGTTGTTTATTTAGTGGGAGTAAAAATGTAAAGCCTCCTGTTGAGAGTCTCCATGCCTGATGAAACAACCAGATGAGTTGAGAAACATATAGAATATTGCATTTTACTGGTACTAGCTAGTAGTCTATTTCTTATTTCTCCGTCTTTATTTATTAAGCTCAGGATATGACATAATATATAGTGGATTATCATTGTATGCATGAAAATAAAACACATTGCTGGGCATATAATACCACTAGATAGTAGAGAAGTGTAAATATCAAATAATTAATAAGAGCATGTTATATTTGAATAATTGATTCTAGCTTATCCCTTGCAAGAGTTAAACACATAGGTAAAGTCCCTCGTTGCAGTTACCAAGCAGAAAACATCTAGTGACAGGCATGGGACGAATGCTCCTGATCATATCCCTGTGCTGGAGCTGAAACCACTCCATCTCCCAAATGTGACTTTACCAATGTGTTAGCCATCTTGTAAGGGTTAAACACATATCAAGCTATAGTCAGTAATGCAAAAATCACATGCTTAAATGAATCAGAGCATATCAATGTTGCTTTACATTTAAAATTTTACTTATACATTTCATCTACAATTACACTGCTATTTGATAACATAGCCTATTATAATATGAATATGAACATATACTACAAAAAGAGCCTACTTAAAAGGACACAAACCCCCAAATGTTTCTTTCATTTTTCAAATAGAAAATACAATTTTAAATAACTTTCCATTTTATTTCTATTATCTAATTAGCTTCATTCACTTGAAATGCTTTGTTGAAGGAGCAGCATTGCACTACTGGGTGGTAGCTGGACTGGGTGAGCCAATAACATGAGGCATATATGTGCAGCCACCAATCAGCAGCTCTGAGCCTACATAGGTATACGTTTTAAAAAAAGGATACCAAAAGAAGAGAACACAGATAATAGAAGTAAATTGGAAAATTGTTTAAAATCACATGCTCTATCTGATTCATGAAATAACAAATGGGGTTTCATGTCCCTTTAAGATGATTAATTGACTAAAGATAAATTGTTAAAGAAAAATATATTGAGACTAAATCCCTATCCCAAAAGAATGAACAGGGCCAAACCTAGAAAACGATCATCAAAGGCCAGAGACCTCATTAGGTAAAATAAATAAAGAACTCTGGTTTGCAATCTGCTTAGCACATCAAATATCTGCACCATATCTGAGACCGACAACATAGAATTTACAGGATTTAAATCACTTACATTCCACAAGCCCACTGAACTCCATAGCTATGAGTGAGAATGAACAAGACAATACAAGGGACCTCTATCAGGGAGTACAGGTGATGGGTGAGGTGAAACCAATTCCTCTATCTCCACCATTTTTCAAAACATACACACAATATTATTATCAGAAACTGATAGGGTCCACAAAACATCCTCTAAAGATATATATGCTGGTAAGGAGGGCAGCTCTAATTGTCCATCAAACATATTCCTGACTCAAATCTCATGCTAAAGCATGCACCTCACCTCACAGAACCTAACACTTTGACTTGCTTCTCTAGAAGGTCAAGAGCTACTCTAGGCTGCCTACTTTACAGATATAACAATTAATCAGTGTATGAAACTTCTACATAACAGGAAAATGAACATTCAAAGGGAAGAAATCAAAGAAATAAGTTGGCTTGAGCAGAATACTCATCTTAATAGCTTTCACTCAGCAACGTCAGCAAAATGACAATTTGATAGGGAACTCTTCAGTTATCTCAGTAGGGGATCAAAATGTATTTCTACCAAAGCCGTTGGATCATGTGACAAAAATAGAACCAAATGCGTTACTCTCAAAGTAGACCATTAAAATGGAAAAGTCATTTGCATCATTGAGTAAGGAAGGCCAATCAATCAAGCTTCAGTTTTGGTACCATTAACTTTATAAAATGATCAAATAAAGGAAGAAAAGCAAACAATGCTATCAGTTAGACCAGGGGATCTATAAGAAACCTTGTAAGGTCATCAGCAACAAAGCAAGCTTCTGTTAGGTATTGTGAAATAGAAGACCATGAATGTTGGAGTTATTGACAATTGCCTCCACCAAGGGCTCAATAACCATGTTGAAGAGGGGAACATAGACATTGGAAAATGGAAACCAAGAGAAGAAAAATCCAAGATGCCAGATTCTACCCAAGGCCAAGGAGCATTCATAGTTAACTGGGACAAAAGTCAGAAAATCTTAAGCCTCTCTGCCATATAATTCCAATTCTTCCTGTAAAGCTTCTTTTCAACATGAAGCAACAGGGTGAGAAAGGGAAGACTAAAGAAATCTGTTTCCATAAATATATTGGGGAGGTGATATGTATTATTCAAGCCCTATCTCTGTAACTAACATGAAACCAACCTGATTAGAATGGATTAAAGTAGCACTTGTCCTAGTCAAGTGGCCTAAACTTCTTGCAGTCTAAGAGATATTTTCTAGTTTTAAGAATAACAAGTATAGAGGCCTCTATCAATTACTCCCAAAGTGCCCCACTGACAAAGAGCCAGATTACAAGTGGATCGCTATTAAATGCTCCCACTCGAGTGTTAACTGCATTAGAAGTAAGCTTTTTACGGGAGTTGTGTTGTGCTGGTATTAAACGTTGAAAGTAAACTGTTTTTTGCTCAAAGTAACCTGATGCTTGTAAAAAGCAGAACTTAGGATATCGCGCACACGGTAATGTGTTCCCCCCATAAAAGTCAACACCCTACCCAAACACGATCCCATAGTGTCAAGTGTGTTAACCCAACATGAAAATATAAATATTTCACATTCCAATGTTCTTCACATAGAAGAATATCTTCTATTTATTCATAAACACACATATATATATATATATATATATATATATATATATATATATATATATATATATATGCAAAATGAGTCAGTTGCACTCTCACAAACAATTCTCCAAGGGCCAGGGTGCTAGAGTAGGTGATATGTAGTAGAATAGAAAACAGCACTCTCTGGACTTAAATTCAAACAGATAGTTTAATAGGTAACGTTTCGGGGAATGCTCCCCTTTATCAGACCAACAACATACAAGTGAAGCCAACATTTAAACATACATAGACCCCTCCCTCTTGTGAAAAACCGCCAAAAATGGTTGTCATAGCAACCAGACTTACAGTGTATAGTAAATACAAAAAGTCAAACAATATATACATCACTGAACCCCAAAACTAAATAATCCTTATAGCTGGGCAGTTATAAACAGAGTTATAATAAAGCTAAACACATCCCTTCTCAAAGCCAATATTACTATAAGGAACATAAGAAAAACCATGGAGCATACCTGAGAAACAGGCTGTGTAGGCCTATTTAGTGCAGCACAATAAGTAAATATTCATAGAGAATTGGCAGCACTATACAGAGTAATAGCGTAATCGAGAAATGTATTACAAAACAGTGAATCAAACCCCATATTACTATTATCGAAAATAATTCAGGCTCAATAAGCATACTTCGTTATACAACATTTGTACAAAAAGTTCATTGTAGTGTTCTCTGTCTAAAGTACCTTCAGGGATCCTATATACCGCGAATAACAGATGCCATAGCAATCAAAATAAAATGTATACACCATCCTAACAGCTATAAATCTCCATATGTGCAAATACTAAGTAGCGATAGTGTAGATTGCCATACCTAATCGCAACAGTATCAAAGCTGAGGCATCGCGTGAGGCAGAGTTGTAAGCCAGCCACTACAGAATGTTACAGTCTGCACCGTATCCCTCATAATTAAAGAAGTGCGCATGCGTATCTCGTCTGGGCGATCCGCCCCTAAGGCACCTATTGGCTGTAGAGGACAAGCCCCTCTATGTGTACAAAATGTGACTCACGAGTACTGGCTTTAACTGTGAACCGGACCCAGCGTATGTATTTAAACTCAGACACATTTATGGAAAGATGTGAACAATGTTGGGAAAAGAGTATATTTAACCCCATAAGTTAATATGTACCTCCGATTGCTGGGTGCCTCAGTCCCTATTATGTGTACGCCCCAGATCATGAAAAAGTGAAGATCGATCACCATAAGAGTAATACTAGTACTCAGCTCCGGTGTCAATATTGTGATGGGACCAAGCCCACTGTATCAAGAAATGGTGTCTACCCCCATAGTGTAAGAGGAGCAGGGAAACTTACGTATCATCAAAGCTTGCTTAAAGATTATGCACAAGATATCCTGGTGTTGTTATATGTGATACAGTGTAACGGTACATCGACACAGAACTAAAGGGAATCATAATACAAATAGGCTAAACAGATAATGTGATATGAATGCCGACTGGATCGCATAGTGTAATAACTAGCATGGGGGGGTGAGGATAAAAATATGTACACGGAATTGTTAAGCACTGGCTTTCCATAGTCAATTGTCACAGTGCCAGCAAGGGGAGTACTACCCATATGGTGGTCAAGCAGGGATAGGGCATGTATATACGTAAGGCAGGCATTAAGGGGATGACCCCTGCTAAGAAATATCCTATCATACTGCAAAAGCTACAATCAGATAAACAACTTTGGGAGAAAATCGTATATATCATATCGTATCATGAGAGATCATAGAAAACAATGCCAGTCTATACCCATATTCAGACCTCTGGGGTGTATGGTATCCAATTTGAAGATCCACTCTGCTTCTTTTTGTAGGAGACGAGTGTCCCTATCACCACCCCTAGGAAGAGGGGGTACGTGATCAATGAGCTTGAATCTAAGGTCAGAAACAGAGTGACCCATTTCCATGAAATGTCTGGCCACCGGTTGGTCACTCTTCCCTTTTTCAATAGCAGTTCGAATCGCACTCCTATGGTTGGCCATTCTCTTTTTGATGTCGTCAGAGGTTTTACCGATATAAAAAAGTCCACAGCTGCAGTTCAACATATACACCACAAATTTTGTGGTGCATGTGAGATAGTGCTTAATCTTGCAGGTTGTATTGTTGTGTGGGTGTCTGAACTGCTTGCATTGCAACATAGAGTTGCACGTTACACAACTAGGACATCTGTAGGATCCCCTCTTGGTAATTGGTGTTACTTTATTGTAGCTGTCAGTGGGGTCTGTTTTCATCAGAATGTCCTTTAGGTTCCTTCCCCTTTTGTATCCAATCCTAGGTGGTCCATAGTGCTGATAGGGTAATGATGGGTCAGTCTGGATGATCTCCCATTTTTCTTTTAAAGTTACCCCCAGTGTCCTTCTGCTGGGAGTGTATGACGTGACAAAGTTCATTCTCTTCTGGTTGTCACGTTTAGTAAACTCCATATTCACCTGTGATCTTGCTTCCTTTATAATGTTATTTTTGTATCCCCTGCTGTGAAATCTTGATTCCATTTCATTTAATTGTACCTCCTTCCTCTCAGCAGTAGTATTATTGCGGCAGACTCTCAGCATTTGTGCCCTGGGTAATTGCTTTTATGAGCGATCTTGGATGATAGCTGGAGGCGTGTAGCAGTGTATTCCTGTCAGTGGTCTTTTTAAACAGAGTAGTTCCAAGTTTATTGTCAACCTTAAAGATTCTTAGATCCAGGAAGTCCACTTCATTATAACTGGAAACCTCTTTAAGTTGGACCGGACCCCCTATTTCATTCAGGGATATGACCCATTCGCCAAAGGACTCAATCGTTCCTCTCCAAATTACCACGATATCGTCAATATACCGCTTGTAAAAAAGTATCTGTGTGTTGTCATATCCCTTGAATATGCTTTCTTCGACATACTCCATATACAGATTTGCAAATGCGGGGGCCATGTTCAAACCCATGGCTGTCCCCATGAGTTGCAGGTAGAATCTTCTCTCAAAGTTAAAATAGTTCAATTTGAGACATAGGGATAAAAGCTCAACAATAAAACTGGTTCGTGGTCCCACATATGGGCATTTATCAAGGCAATTGGTGATAATCTCCATCCCTTCCTCATGAGGTATAATGGTATACAAACTTGTGACGTCGAGGCTGGCAAGCACGTCACCTGGTTGTATGTCAGTCAGTGTAGAGAGGTACGTGATAAGGGCAGAGGAGTCCCGTAGGTAGGACCGCATGTTCACCACTAGGGGTTGTAGTAGAGAGTCAACAAACTTTGCCAGGGGTTGGGTTGGGAAAAGAGTATATTTAACCCCATAAGTTAATATGTACTTCCGATTGCTGGGTGCCTCAGTCCCTATTATGTGTACGCCCCAGATCATGAAAAAGTGAAGATCGATCACCATAAGAGTAATACTAGTACTCAGCTCCGGTGTCAATATTGTGATGGGCCCTAATGGGACCAAGCCCACTGTATCAAGAAATGGTGTCTACCCCCATAGTGTAAGAGGAGCAGGGAAACTTACGTATCATCAAAGCTTGCTTAAAGATTATGCACAAGATATCCTGGTGTTGTTATATGTGATACAGTGTAACGGTACATCGACACAGAACTAAAGGGAGTCATAATACAAATAGGCTAAACAGATAATGTGATATGAATGCCGACTGGATCGCATAGTGTAATAACTAGCATGGGGGGGTGAGGATAAAAATATGTACACGGAATTGTTAAGCACTGGCTTTCCATAGTCAATTGTCACAGTGCCAGCAAGGGGAGTACTACCCCAGACTACCAGGATTACAAAGCTGAAATTGACAGACAGCTATCGGACACTTCTACCTATATGCCTTTACCCTGTGATCCGACCATTAAATATAAGGCACAAATTGACTCTGTTATTGAACATGCAGCACGCTTGAATTGGATTGATTCAACTACCAAAGATTGGTTGACTACAGACCACCCAGTGAGACCAATATTATATACGTTACCAAAAATACACAAACAGCTAATACAACCACCTGGGCGCCCCATTGTTTCAACACGGGGATCATTGCTGCAACCCCTGGCAAAGTTTGTTGACTCTCTACTACAACCCCTAGTGGTGAACATGCGGTCCTACCTACGGGACTCCTCTGCCCTTATCACGTACCTCTCTACACTGACTGACATACAACCAGGTGACGTGCTTGCCAGCCTCGACGTCACAAGTTTGTATACCATTATACCTCATGAGGAAGGGATGGAGATTATCACCAATTGCCTTGATAAATGCCCATATGTGGGACCACGAACCAGTTTTATTGTTGAGCTTTTATCCCTATGTCTCAAATTGAACTATTTTAACTTTGAGAGAAGATTCTACCTGCAACTCATGGGGACAGCCATGGGTTTGAACATGGCCCCCGCATTTGCAAATCTGTATATGGAGTATGTCGAAGAAAGCATATTCAAGGTATATGACAACACACAGATACTTTTTTACAAGCGGTATATCGACGATATCGTGGTAATTTGGAGAGGAACGATTGAGTCCTTTGGCGAATGGGTCATATCCCTGAATGAAATAGGGGGTCCGGTCCAACTTAAAGAGGTTTCCAGTTATAATGAAGTGGACTTCCTGGATCTAAGAATCTTTAAGGTTGACAATAAACTTGGAACTACTCTGTTTAAAAAGACCACTGACAGGAATACACTGCTACACGCCTCCAGCTATCATCCAAGATCGCTCATAAAAGCAATACCCAGGGCACAAATGCTGAGAGTCTGCCGCAATAATACTACTGCTGAGAGGAAGGAGGTACAATTAAATGAAATGGAATCAAGATTTCACAGCAGGGGATACAAAAATAACATTATAAAGGAAGCAAGATCACAGGTGAATATGGAGTTTACTAAACGTGACAACCAGAAGAGAATGAACTTTGTCACGTCATACACTCCCAGCAGAAGGACACTGGGGGTAACTTTAAAAGAAAAATGGGAGATCATCCAGACTGACCCATCATTACCCTATCAGCACTATGGACCACCTAGGATTGGATACAAAAGGGGAAGGAACCTAAAGGACATTCTGATGAAAACAGACCCCACTGACAGCTACAATAAAGTAACACCAATTACCAAGAGGGGATCCTACAGATGTCCTAGTTGTGTAACGTGTAACTCTATGTTGCAATGCAAGCAGTTCAGACACCCACACAACAATACAACCTACAAGATTAAGCACTATCTCACATGCACCACGAAATGTGTGGTGTATATGTTGAACTGCAGCTGTGGACTTTTTTATATCGGTAAAACCTCTGACGACATCAAAAAGAGAATGGCCAACCATAGGAGTGTGATTCGAACTACTATTGAAAAAGGGAAGAGTGACCAACCGGTGGCCAGACATTTCATGGAAATGGGTCACTCTGTTTCTGACCTTAGATTCAAGCTCATTGATCACGTACCCCCTCTTCCTAGGGGTGGTGATAGGGACACTCGTCTCCTACAAAAAGAAGCAGAGTGGATCTTCAAATTGGATACCATACACCCCAAAGGTCTGAATATGGGTATAGACTGGCATTGTTTTCTATGATCTCTCATGATACGATATGATATATACGATTTTCTCCCAAAGTTGTTTATCTGATTGTAGCTTTTGCAGTATGATAGGATATTTCTTAGCAGGGGTCACCCCCTTAATGCCTGCCTTACGTATATACATGCCCTATCCCTGCTTGCCCACCATATGGGTAGTACTCCCCTTTCTGGCACTGTGACAATTGACTATGGAAAGCCAGTGCTTTACAATTCCGTGTACATATTTTTATCCTCACCCCCCCATGTTAGTTATTACACTATGCGATCCAGTCGGCATTCATATCACATTATCTGTTTAGCCTATTTGTATTATGACTCCCTTTAGTTCTGGGTCGATGTACCGTTACACTGTATCACATATAACAACACCAGGATATCTTGTGCATAATCTTTAAGCAAGCTTTGATGATACGTAAGTTTCCCTGCTCCTCTTACACTATGGGGGTAGACACCATTTCTTGATACAGTGGGCTTGGTCCCATTAGGGCCCATCACAATATTGACACCGGAGCTGAGTACTAGTATTACTCTTATGGTGATCGATCTTCACTTTTTCATGATCTGGGGCGTACACATAATAGGGACTGAGGCACCCAGCAATCGGAGGTAGATATTAACTTATGGGGTTAAATATACTCTTTTCCCAACATTGTTCACATCTTTCCATAAATGTGTCTGAGTTTAAATACATACGCTGGGTCCGGTTCACAGTTAAAGCCAGTACTCGTGAGTCACATTTTGTACACATAGAGGGGCTTGTCCTCTACAGCCAATAGGTGCCTTAGGGGCGGATCGCCCAGACGAGATACGCATGCGCACTTCTTTAATTATGAGGGATACGGTGCAGACTGTAACATTCTGTAGTGGCTGGCTTACAACTCTGCCTCACGCGATGCCTCAGCTTTGATACTGTTGCGATTAGGTATGGCAATCTACACTATCGCTACTTAGTATTTGCACATATGGAGATTTATAGCTGTTAGGATGGTGTATACATTTTATTTTGATTGCTATGGCATCTGTTATTCGCGGTATATAGGATCCCTGAAGGTACTTTAGACAGAGAACACTACAATGAACTTTTTGTACAAATGTTGTATAACGAAGTATGCTTATTGAGCCTGAATTATTTTCGATAATAGTAATATGGGGTTTGATGCACTGTTTTGTAATACATTTCTCGATTACGCTATTACTCTGTATAGTGCTGCCAATTCTCTATGAATATTTACTTATTGTGCTGCACTAAATAGGCCTACACAGCCTGTTTCTCAGGTATGCTCCATGGTTTTTCTTATGTTCCTTATAGTAATATTGGCTTTGAGAAGGGATGTGTTTAGCTTTATTATAACTCTGTTTATAACTGCCCAGCTATAAGGATTATTTAGTTTTGGGGTTCAGTGATGTATATATTGTTTGACTTTTTGTATTTACTATACACTGTAAGTCTGGTTGCTATGACAACCATTTTTGGCGGTTTTTCACAAGAGGGAGGGGTCTATGTATGTTTAAATGTTGGCTTCACTTGTATGTTGTTGGTCTGATGAAGGGGAGCATTCCCCGAAACGTTACCTATTAAACTATCTGTTTGAATTTAAGTCCAGAGAGTGCTGTTTTCTATTCTACTATATATATATATATATATATATATATATATATATATATATATATATATATATATATATATATATATATATATATATATATATATATATATATATATATACAGTATATACATATAAATAATAAATATTTATAGTAAATACTTATATTAAATATGAATATTGCATAAATATGTTTTTAATGTTTTCATCTACTTCACTGCAAAGGGCTCCAATGCTATATATATATATATATATATATATATATACACATGTATATATACTAGTCCTAAAGCCTGTGTACATGGGCCATTTTTTGCAGTACAGTGGTTCCACCCCTTGTGCTCTCTCTATCCCCCTCTCTTTTGCTCTCTCTGTCCCTTCTCTTTTGCTCTCTCTCTACCCCCTCTCTTTTTCTCTCTCTCCCCTCTCTTTTGCTCTCTCTCCTCCTCTTTTGTGCTCTCTCTCCTCCCTCTCTTTTGCGCTCTCCACGCTCTCTTTTGCGCTCTCCACGCTCTCTTTTGCTCTCTCTATAACTCCCCTCTTTTACTCTCACCCCTTTCTTTTGCTCTCTCCCCTCTCTATTTTGCTCTCTCTACCCCTCTTTTGCTCTCTCTCTCCCCCTCTATTTTGCTCTATCTCTCTCCCCTCTATTTTGCTCTCTCTCTCCCCTCTCTTTTGCTCTCTCTCCCCTCTCTTTTGCTCTCTCTCTCTATCTCTCTCCCCTCTCTTTTGTTCTCTCTCCCCTCTCTTTTGCTCTCTCTCCCCTCTCTTTTGCTCTCTCTCTATTCCCTCTCTTTTGCTCTCTCTCTCTCTTCTGCTCTCTCTCTCTTCCCTCTCTTTTGCTCTCTCTCTCTCTTCTGCTCTCTCTCTCTTCCCTCTCTTTTGCTCTATCTCCCCTCTTTTGCTCTCTCTCTCTCGCTCCCCTCTTTTGCTCTCCCTCCTCTCTCTCTTTTGTTGTCTCTCTCCCTCTCTTTTGCTCTCTTTCCCCCCCCTCTATTGCTCTCTGTCCCCCCCTCTTTTTCTCTCTCTCTATTACCCCTCTTTTCAGCTCTCTCTCTATCATGTCCGCATGGCCACGCCCTGCCCCACCCGGCACGCTCCCTGTCACGCCCAGTTGGCCCCAGATGCCAGGTCAGTCTGAGACTCTGTTGAAGGCCAGGCGTGTTTGTCCTTACGCAGTCTCTACTGCGCATGACAGCTTCGGACAAACACACTTAGCCTTTTATATTATAGGATGTCTATATATGTGTACATATGTATTTTTGTGTTTATATGTGTATATACTGTATCTCTGTAAATACATATACACCCATATAAATACATATGTGCACACATACAGACATATATATATAACTATATATATATATATATATATATATATATACACACACAAATATACATATCCATTTTTAGACATGTATATATATATGTATCTCTCTGTTAAAGCCCTTTGCCTGCTTTTTTTTCTAACATCTGAGACCTCATGATCTTTGAGCCCTTTTACATTTTTTGAGCAATATTTATTTTTAATCATTTATATTAGACAGTGTTGTTATGAGTGTAAATGTACTTTGTAATGTATTTTTTTAATGTGTTTTGTAAGACTTTTTTGTTTCATAAAACCGTTAACCAAACCCCTTTTCGCTTGCACACAACTATTCAGATCTCTGGCTAATTTTAAAAATGTCCCATAATTGTCCCCAAAATAAACTGTATGTAATAAAAATATGAGCATCTTTAATTTTTAGAATAATAATTGCTCAAAGCAGTTTTTAGGGGTTAAAGATAGGGGATGTGGGGTGTTAGAAAAAAAAAAAGTGCCTTTACATTGCGGTCTATGGGGACTGTGTGATATGTATAAGCTTATATACACCAATTGCTAGCTGCCTAGGAACCCTCAAGTAAAGTGGCCCCTGCTCACCAATATCACCAAGGCACCCAGGGAAAATTGCCCCTGCTCACTAACAGGTCCCCAGGTACTCTTGAGTAATGGCTCCTGTTTGCTAATGGGCGATAACAGTGGATCCTGCTTTCCAACAGACACCCAGGTACACCAGAAAAATAGCCCCTGCTTACTAATATGCACCCAGTTACCCCAGTAAAAGTGGCCCCTGCTACTCAATATGTGCCCAGGCACCCTGGGAAAGTGACCCCTGCTTAACAATAGGTGCCTGGGGGAAAGCAGACCCTGATAATCAATAGGCAGTCACCACACTAAATTGGCCCTGCTGCTCTATTAGGTGCACAGGCACCTCAGGAAAGTGGTTCCTGATCATCAATAGGTACTGAAGCAACCCAAGAAAGTGGCCCCTTCTTGCCAATAGAATAGGAACCCTCAAACAAATTGACCCTTGCTCACCATATGTGCCCAGGCACCCTAGGAAAAAGGCCCCTGCTCGGAATTAGCCACCTAGGAACCCTCATGGAAAGCAGCCCCTGTTCTCCAATATGTGCCCAGGCAATCTGGAAAATGGTCCCTGAAAATTGGGCCCTGCTTGCCAAAAGGTGCCAAGACACTCTGAGAAAGTGTCTCCTGCTAGCCAATAGCTGCCTTGGAACCCTCAAGGAGAGTGGCTCCTGCTCAACAAAATGTGCCTAGGCACTGAGGGAAAGTGTCCCTTCCTCACAAATATGTGCCCAGGATCCAAGCAAAGTGGCCCATGTTCGTCAACAGGCTCCCAGGAAGCCTGGGAAAGTGGCTCTGCTCACCAATAGGCATCAAGTCATGCCAGGAAAGTAGACCCTGCTTACCAAAACATGCTCAATCACTCTGGGAAAGTTCAAGCATTGGTCACTTTTCCTGGTTGCCTGGGGCTCCTATTGACATGCAGGGGCCACTTTCCCATGGTGCACAAATTAGTAAGGAGGGGACACTTTCCTTGAGGGTTTCTAGGCAGCTATTGGCAAGCAGGTTCCACTTTCCCAGGGTGCCTGTGGACCTATTGGGTAAGCAAGGGGACTTTCTCATGGTGTCTGTGTACAAGTTGGTGAGCAGGGGCCACTTGCCTAGGGTGCCCAGGTGAAAACTGACAAACAGGGGCCAAATTCCTAGGGTGCCTGGGTGCCTTATGGTGAGCAGGGGTTATTTTCTTAGTGCTTGGGTGTGTTTTTGGCGAACACATGGCCACTTTCCTGTAGTGCCTGTCTGGGCATCTATTGGCAAGCAGGTGCTACTTTCCCTTGGTGCCTGGGTACCTATTGGCAAGCAGGGGGCACTTTCACAGGGTATCTGGGTGAATATTAGTGAGTCTGGGGTACCTAGATGCATATTTGTGAGCAGGGGCCACTTTCCTGGGGTAATGGGCATCTGTTGGTGAGTAGGGGACACTGTCACTGCAAGGGCCCTATCCAGGAGTACCTGGGGACCTATTGGCAAGCAGGGGCAATTTTCCCCTGGTTTCTTGGGCATATTGATTAGCAGGGGCCACTTTCCTTGAGGGTCCCTAGGCAGCTAGCATGGTTGCAATATTCTTAAGTCTTTCACTCGCGTACTAACTTTTTACTTTCAATTTGTAATATGCCAGCTAATCTGGATGCGCTAAAAAAAAGCAGACACAAATTTAGCACGCCATATATGTGTGTTGTGTGTGTGTTTTCTCTGTAAGTTATTTTCTTTATTATTTATTGGTCTTATTTTTTAAAACGTTTGTTGCATTTGCATTCATTAAAACTGAATTTTAAAATAAATTACTGAAAGTATAAAAATATACCTGATACCAATTTGTAACAATATTTATTTGTTGCAGCTGGGGGTACATATGGAAAATTTCTGCCTTAGGGTACTTGCTACGAGAAGGCTAAGAAGCTCTTGTCTATATCATGTTTGTTATTAGATGCCTTCTTCCTTTACATTCATTTTCAGGTTATCTACAGTAAATGGCTGCACTTAAAGGAACATGAAACCCAAAATTGTTCTTTCATGATTCAGATAGAGAATACAATTTTAAACAACTATTTTAATTTACTTCTAGTATCTCATTTGCTTCATTCTCTTGGTATCCTTTGTTGAAAAGCACATCTAGATAGGCTCAGGAGCTTGGAGCTAGGTGGCTGAACTTGTACGCCTATTTTCATTGGCTTACCAATGTGTTCAGCTATCTCCAAGGAGTGCATTGCTGCTTCTTCAATAAAAAATACCAACAGAATGAAGTAAAATTGATAACAGAATTAAATTGGAAAGTTGTTTAAAAATGTATAATCTATCTGAATCATGAAAGAAAAAAATTATGTTTCATGTCCCTTTGAGCAGTAAAGAAAATAAATGCAAAATATTCATCTCTGTGTTTTTAATAAAAATGTTATTATACAATCAAACTTTTATAGGATAGATGTGGTACATTGAATTAGATTGAAAAATTGTTATTTGTTTACAGATGTTCTGCATATGTTGAATGGTGTAGACCTGGGTGAGTTGTGTATTTGGTATAATTTAATATATTGTTTCTTAAAAAGTATCTATTCAACTTTCTACCTGTGATGCTACCAATTTAAGGCTGTACCATATCTAAATAAGTACTCAGAGAAAAATATACATTAAAGGGACACTGAACCCACATTTTTTATTTTGTGGTTCAGATAGAGAGGCCTATTTATCAAGCCGTTAACCGCAAATACGCTGGAATTCCGCAGCGTAATTGTGGCGAGCCTGATTTGCCTCAATTATCAAAGCCTACAGACCGGCAAAAGTTGAAATTTGTGACGTAACATACGATCCGCCGGTCTCAATCCGACACAGATCGTCATTACAGATGTTCCGAATACAAATTCGGCACTCTCTGACAACTTTTGCTAGTTATCAAACTCCTAACAGGTACGCTCGCCACTATTCCGGCCCAGCGTACCTGGTTTTCAATCCGCCACACTGGAGGTCGCGGATGCCATAGGAATCAATGGGAGTCTGAAAGCAGTGAAAGCTTATGTTCGATGCTGCCAGATATCCCATTGATTTCTATGGTAGAATAAAAGTTATGTTTACACCTAACACCCTAACATGTACCCCGAGTCTAAACACCCCTAATCTGCCGCCCTGACATCACTGCAACCTAAATAAAGTTATTAACCCCTATCCCTCCGCTCTTGGACTCCGCTGCCACTAAATAAATATATTAAACCCCTATCTTGCTGCTCCCGGCCCCCGCCGCAACTAAATAAATGTATTAACCCCTAAACCCCTGGCCTCCCCACATCACTATCGCTTACTAAACCTATTAACCCCTAAACTGCCAGCCCCCCCACATCGCCATAAACTAATTAAGCTATTAACCTCCTAAAACCTAACAACCCGCTAACTTTATATTATAATTAAACTCATCCCAATCTTATAATAAATTTAAACTTACCTTTAGAATTAAATTAAACTATATTAAACTATTCATTAACCTACCCTAACTATTCTACTAAAATTACATTAAACTATATTAAACTATTCATTAACCTACCCCTAAGTATTATACTAAAATTACATTTAAACTATATTAAACTATCCCATTAACCTACCCTAACTATTATACTACAATTACATTAAACTAACAATTAAATGAACTATATTACATATTTAAAAACCCTAACCCTACTCAAGTTATTTAAATCTCCTATAAAAAATTACTACGTTACAAAGAAATAACAACTAAGTTACAAAAATAAAAAAACTAAGTTACAAAAAATAATAAACACTAAGTTACACAAAATAAAAAAGAAATGATCAAATATTTAAACTATTACACCTAATCTAATTGCCCTATCAAAATAAAAAAGCCCCCCCAAAATAAAAAAACCCTAGCCTACAACAAACTACCAAAATGCATCCTTTTGTGGGGCATTGCCCCAATGAAATCAGTTCTTTTACCTGTAAATAAAATACAAACACCCCCCCAACAGTAAAACCCACCACCCACACAACCAACCCCCCAAATAAAAACCTATCTAAAAAAAAACCTAAGCTCCCCATTGCCCTGAAAAGGGCATTTGGATGGGCATTGCCCTTAAAAGGGCATTTAGCTCTTTTTCTGCCCAAAGTCCCTAAGCTAAAAATAAAACCACCCAATAAACCCTTAAAAAAATCTAACACTAACCCCCCGAAGATCCACTTAAGGTTTTTGAAGACCCGACATCCATCCTCAATGAAGCGGCAGAAGTCCTCAGCAAAGCCAGTAGAAGTCTTCCTCCAAGCAGGCCGAAATCTTCATCCAAGCCGGCAGAAGTCTTCATCCAGACGGCATCTTCTATCTTCATCCATCCAGCGGGGATGAAAAGCTCAATCCTATTGGCTGATTGCAACAGCCAATAGGATTTTTTTCCACCTTAATTCCGATTGGCTGATAGAATTCTATCAGCCAATCGGAATCCAAGAGACGCCATCTTGGATGATGTCATTTAAAGGAAACTTCCTTCTTCAGCAGCGATCATAAGAAGAGGATGCTTCGCGCCGGGGTGTCTTGAAGATGGAGCCGCCTCCACGCCGGATGGATGAAGATAGAAGGATGCCGTCTGGATGAAGACTTCTGCCGGCTTGGATGAAGACTTCGGCCCGCTTGGAGGAGGACTTTTGCTGGCTTCGCTGAGGACTTCTGCCGCTTCATTGAGGATGGATGTCGGGTCTTCAAAAACTGTAAGTGGATCATCGGGGGTTAGTGTTATGTTTTTTTAAGGGTTTATTGGGTGGGTTTTATTTTTAGCTTATGGACTTTGGGCAGAAAAAAGAGCTAAATGCCCTTTTAAAGGCAATGCCCATCCAAATGCCCTTATCAGGGCAATGGGGAGCTTAGTTTTTTTAGATAGGTTTTTATTTGGGGGTTGGTTGAGTGGGTGGTAGGTTTTACTGTTGGGGGGTTGTAGCGGGAGGCAGTAGGATCCGCAATATCTTTTTTTTTTTTTTTTTTTTTAATTATTTTTATTGAGGGGAAAAATGTCGGCAAACAAGTCAAACAATATGAGCAATATACAGTCGCCTGCAAAGAGAAACAATAACAAGGAAACATATATAGTATACATTATAGGCTGCATAAACCAAGGTTAATAATATCAATTGTACTATTGCAAGACAAAGTAGATAGATGCCAATGAAAATCGTAACCTTCTCTGCAAAAATATGAGGCCTCACCAGGGTCTCAAACCATGAAAAGAAAGAATAAAACATTTGTAGAAGGCTACCTAAAATAGGGTAGATCTATTACAGATCTTTTAGCATTCACCTCAGATTTTACATTTTCATGATGTTATAACTGGTAACTATAATACAGTAATACAATTTTAACGGTGTATAAGTAGGGTGGACTTTAAATTGAGTAGGTTTAAGACTGGGAGAGTTGTTAGATTTAAAACTTTTAACTCAATTTGTAAGGGAAGCTGATCATTTTAATTATGCTAAAGGCAAAAAAAAAGAGGGGTAAAGCCATTGCTGTGGGAAAATGAAAAGCTGCAAGTAAAAAAAAGTAGAGATGGTTGCGGGTACTAGTTAGAGAGACCGCGTAGATAGTCCTCCTGAATTAGGAGGCACATTATGGTGGGGGGGGGGGGAGGGGGGGAGGTGGTATGGTGGAGATAAGGTGGTCACTATAGCGTACTAAGTTATTGGTATAGTAATTAGATGATAGGTTTAAGATTATACCTAGGTCAAGGAAGCCATGGGTTCTGTATTAAACAAATTGGCGAAATGCATGGGACTTATTCGCAATGTAGTGTATAGGGAGGGCATAAGTGGTGATTGTAGAGATGCAGGACCTGCCTGCACTAGAGGCACTATGTTAAGCTGCAAAATTAAAACATTGCGTCATAGTGTGTCTATATCTATACTAGCAAGTTGTAAGTCCACACTCTATGTCCTGGAATAGGTCAGGAGAGCGCTCAGTAAGATGCCCACAGACTAAAAATGCTGAGTTGGTAAATATGTGAGTGGCTTGACTTACTGACTGGGGTAAATATAAGAACAGAGAAGCCAGCATGTGTACATGTAAATGTGAACATGCTGTTTGGCCTGCAAGTAACTACAAAGGAAGTAAAAAGGTTTGTGGATAAAGTAATTAGCATATGTGATTTTAAATACTAAAGTGTTCACTATGGGTTTGGAGAGGAAGTAACATAGTAAAATGAGAGGCAGCAAATGCAGAGCGGGGCAGACCATAAGAGGTGCAGGGTGCAGGGCAGTATGATCGCATGTAAAACCTCTTAAACAGGGATCGCAATATCTTTTAGTTAGGCAGAGATATCCTCATCTTAAAAATGTCATCTAAATAATTCAGTCCAAGTTTAAGTCTAAATCAGCTATCTATTTTGCTTTTAGCCACTGCTTAAACTGGTGCAACAACAACAACTGCTAACAACTGTCTAAAACAATTCAGTTACTCAAAACTAACAGTTACTCAAAACTGAAGTTTAACCCCTCCAGTACTGTTGGATTTGCACCCTGTACCTATAATGGGCACAGGGTGACTTAACATAATGCCTCTGAATCCATAATCCGTAGGGAGGTTGACACAGGGGTCTGTCACAGGGAGTGTTTGTATTTTTTATTTACAGGTAAAAGAGCTGATTTCTTTGGGGCAATGGCCCCGCAAAAGGCCCTTTAAGGGCCATTGGTAGTTTATTGTAGGCTAGGGTTTTTTTTTATTTTGCGGGTGGGGGGGGGGTGTTATTTTGATAGAGGCTATTAGATCAGGTTGTAATTAGTTTAAAATATTTTGATCATTTCTTTTTTATTTTGTGTAACTTAGTGTTTATTATTTTTTTGTAACTTAGTTGTTATTTCTTTGTAACGTAGGTCATTTTTTATAAGAGATTTAAATCATTTGAGTAGGATTAGCGGTTTTTAATATGTAATATAGTTAATTTAATTGTTAGCTTTAATGTATGTTATTTGTAGTATAATAGTTAGGGTAGGTTAATGAATAGTTTAATATAGTTTAATTTAATTTTAGTATAATAGGGTAGGTTAATGAATAGTTTAATATAGTTTAATGTAATTTTAGTAGAATAGTTAGGGTAGGTTAATGAATAGTTTAATATAGTTTAATTTAATTCTACAGGTAAGTTTAAATTTATTATAAATAGGGATGAGAGTTAATTATAATGTAAAGTTAGCGGGTTGTTAGGTTTAGGGGTTAAATGCTTAATTTAGTTTATGGCGATGTGAGGGGGCTGGCGGTTTAGGGGTTAATAGGTTTAGTAAGCGGTAGTAGTGATGTGGGAGGCCAAGGGGTTTAGGGGTTAATACATTTATTTAGTTGTGGCGGGTGTCGGGGAGTGGACGGATTAGGGGTTAATAACTTTATTAGAGTTGCGGTGGGCTCTGGGAGCAGCAGGATAGGGGTTAATAACTTTATTTAGTTGCAGAGGGGTCCGGGAGCAGTGGGGATAGGGGTTGGTAAACATTCTAGGTATAGTGGCGGGTGTTTAGTAACAGGGTATAAATAATTTGGGGGAAAAAGACGAATAGCAGCAAGATCGATGACTGTTAGTTAACAACAGTCCGCTGCTCATCGACCTGTACTTGGTGCGTGGCTTTTTGACAGCTTTTTTTATAAATAAGGAGAGCGTATTCATGTCCGCGGCTGCAATGTTAGGCGATGTTAGGCGATCGTATTGGTGCCGGCGAATGCAGCAGAATTGACGGCTTGATAGATAGGCCTCAGAGCATGCAGTTTTAAGCAACTTTCTAATTTACTCCTATTATCAAATTTTCTTCATTCTCTTAGTATCTTTATTTAAAAAGCAAGAATGTAAGTTTAGATGCCGGCCCATTTTTGGTGAACAACCTGTGTTGTTCTTGCTGACTGGTGGATAAATTCACCCACCAATAAAAAGTGCTGTTCAGGGCCTCAACCAAAAACTGGCTGGCTCCTTGGCTCCTTAGCTAGATGCCGTCTTTTTCAAATAAAGATAGCAAAAGAACAAAGTAAAATTGATAATAGGAGTTAATTAGAAAGTTGCTTAAAATTGCATGCTCTATCTGAATCATAAAGAAAAAAATTGTTTTCAGTGTCCCTTTTAACGCTTTGAGATTCACTTTCAATATTTATTTTGTTCCCTTTTCCTGGAAGTGTAGACACAGCTGCATTCCCTGATAGGGAGCATTGATTTCTCTCTGTCCAAGACTGAATCTGAAACACTTCCTGCATAGCCAGTAGACTGCGGGAACCTCCTTGATGATTTGTGTAGGCCACCACCATGATACTGTCAGACTGGAAACAAATAACTGAAGAGCCAGAATAATTGCTCAGAGTTCCAGAATTCTCGCCTCCAGAGCAGACCAGACTCCTTGCGCTCTTCGAGAATTCCAGACCGCACCCCAGATTGAAATACTGGCACCCATCATCACAATAGCCCATGACTCTATGAAGAAAAGATGCCCCAAGGGTCAAACAAGTACTTTGTATCCACCAAGAGAGAGACTGCCTAACTAACAGATCCAGAGCAATCTGCTGGTCCAAGCGCAGAAAATACTTTGACCACTGATTGAGCATAGACAACTGAAAGGGTCACAAGTGGAGACAGGCAAAATGAACAGCATCTGAAGCAGCAACCATAAGACCCACGACCTCCATGCACTGAGCTACTGAAGGAAATGAAGCACGTTGCAGGGAGAGACACACATTCTGAAGCTTTATTTTGCATGGTGCAGTCAGAAATAGAAGCATAAGGACTGGACCCATTATGACTCATAGAAAAGCTACCCTGGTAGAAGGAGATAAGGAGCTTTTTGAAATATTGATTCTCCAACCATGGTCTTGGAGGAAAGACAGGAGTCTGTGAGTATGGGTAATAACTAGAGAGAGGGAAGGAGCCTGCAGTAGGATATCGTCCAGATACAGTGCAATTGAAATTTCCTGAGCTCTGATCACAGCCAACAATGCACCCAGCACCTTTGTGAAGATGCGAGGAGCTGTAGCCAAACAAATTGGAAGAGTAGTATTTGACTAGGAATACAAACCTTAATTAATGGTGGTCCCTGTGGATAGAGATGTAGGTTAGGTTTATAGTAGACATAAACTGACCATATTGGAGTAAAATTTGTACGGATGGTCTCCATCTTGAAAGTGGGAACTCTGATGAACTTAAGAGTTTTCAAATCTAAAATGGATCTGAAAGCCTCCTCATTTTTTGGGACAATTAACAGATTACAGTAAAACCTTTCACCTGTTGAGACACAGGTACTGTGATAATTACTCCCATATCTTCTAAATCCTGAACACACTGCAGAAATTTAGCCACATTTCCAGATGTTTTGGGGACATAAGACAGATGGAATCATCCTTGAAGAAGTCTGCAGTGAAAGCCTATCCTGTAACCCTGGTATATGAAGTTTTGAACCCAGGGGTCCTGGACTGACTGGTACCAGGCCTTCTGTAAAAGACTCAGTCTACCCCTACCAGAAGGGATTTTGGTCTGGGGCCCGCAACTTCTTTCAGATTTTGAGTTTGTGTTGAACTTCTTGGACTGCTTGTTCTTTGCCCATGAAGAACCAGGCTTCCATGCTGACTTGGAGGGCTCAGACTTCTGAGAAGAGGAGGACTTTTAATCTCCTGAGGGACAAAAATAAATGAAACCGATTACCTGGTCTGTCCTTTACCTTGGATTTTTTGTCCTGAGGGAGAAAAGCTCCTTCCCACCAGTAACAGACTTAATAATTGAGTCCAGGACAGAACCAATATGAACTACCCTTGAAAGCAAAGAGGCATCAGTCTATTTCTGAAACCATGTCTGCTGACAATAATTTTAAATATAAGGCCCTTCCTGCAATAACTGTCATGAACTTATTCTTGACATCAATCTTGATAATGTCCAGAACTGCCTCCCACCTATCAACCATCCTGTTATAAACCAGCCCTTTCATTAGCATATTGCTTGATTAATCCAAGTAGTATACTGTCTTTCTACAGATCGTCTGCAAGACTTACTTTTACTCAAGCTTTTCCTGGTTCCTGTGTTTCCAGTATTCAGCACTTCAGGATGCTACTACTACCAGCTGCCTTGCATCACATCACGGGACGGGACTACTTCCGTGTACTCACCGCTCCTCTGTCTGTCTTCACTGAAGCCTCCATAACATTGTATGCTCTGTGTTTGCAGCCCTTCCTGAGATCTCCTAACTCTCCGTATCTCAGCGACCTCTCAAGGATTTTCCAGTGATCTATATGCATAACCGCAAGTACTTTTTACAACTGTGCCTCTAAGTCTCAGCTTAACTGTCTTTTGCTATACACTCTACTCAGCATATCAATCTGATTACCTGCTGTTTGTGCCATAGCTGCTATACTCACTACGCAACTTATATAATCTACCTGGCTGCTGTCTGTGCTAAAGCTGCTTTACACACTCTTCTTCTCAACAGACCATTTTGGATTTAACACCTTGTATAACATTTCTGCAAGGATTTATGCACACTACCTTATTACATGCTGAAACTGTGAGATACTTCCTGTGAATTAAGACTTGTTATATTATCTGCAATCTGCTTATTCAGTGACTCTGTTATACTTATATGCAAAACACATTTTCAGTGTTAATTCTGCAGATCTGTATTGAGATTCTTAATTACTTCCACTCCTATTTTATTGCCTTTTATATTATTGGGGGTAAATCTCTCAAATATATTTAATAGCTGAGCAATCGCTTTGTATTGTATTCGCTCTACATTTTACCATATTAGAGTGAGATTTATATTTAAAGCTGCAAAACACTACTTTACTTCTTATAATCTGGTTCCAGACAGTATATTCAGAAGTATATACATCATAATATACTTGGATATTACAACAGGCTTTTTTTTTTTTTTTCAGAAATACTCAGTACCTCAAACAATAAGTTGCAAATATGTTCGACCTTAAATCTTAAAGCACTGTAAAATTCAGGGTCTGGGACAGGGTCCTGTTCACCTGAAGACACTTCCTCATCTGAACTGGATGATTTTGAGTCCTCAGAGTCAGAGCTCTGAAGCAGAACAGGAATTTGAGGTTAAGGGGAAGGAGTTTGCATGTTCACATCAAAAGAATTTGGTAAATGCCTAGATTTGCTTTACACTTAGTTTGGAGATAGCCAGCTAAATATACTGCCATAGCCCTGTGTAAATTATGTTTAAACTCAGGAGTAAAGTCAGTAGAGGCTCCCTGAGTACGATACACAGGATATAATTCCTTAGACGAAGTAGAAGTATAGGGATAATTTGAATGCATAAATTGAAGTACACAACTATTACAAAGTTGATTAACTTGCTACACTGGAACAGATTTGCAGAAGAGACATAAGTATGTACAGGCTGAGGCATCTGTAGGACCATCTTCCATAGTGTTAGATATAGATTCAATGTGGACAGATATTGTGCAAATCTCCCACTATAGCAGAGTATGAAAATAACAGGCATATAGTGATAAAAGAAAAGCTGGATGCTCCCAAGGCATTTTTCTCCCCAACTGCAGCTGTAGAGTGAGGAGAAAAAGATGAGGGGGCGGGGATACCAGCAGGATCAGTACCGGTGACTCATTAAAGGACAGTAAAGTAAAAAAAAAAAAATCATGATTTAAATAGGGCATGTAATTTTAAACAACTTTCCAAATTACTTTTATTACCAATTTTGCTTTGTTCTCTTGGTATTCTTAGTTGAAAGTTAAATCTAGGAGGTTCATGTGCTAATTTCTTAGACCTTGAAGACTGCCTCTAAACTGAAAGCGTTTTGACAGTTTTTCACCACTAGAGGGCATTAGTTCATGTGTTTCATATAGATAACATTGAGCTCAGGCAGGAGTCAGCACTGATTGGCTAAAAATGCAAGTCTGTCAAAAGAACTGAAATAAGGGGGCAGTTTGCAGAGGCATAGATGGAAGGTTATCACAGAGGTAAAAAGTATATTATTATAACTGTGTTGGTTATGCAAAATTGGGGAATGGGTAATAAAGGGATTATCTACCTTTTTAAACAACAAAAATTCTTGTGTTTACCGTCCCTTTAAAGTGAAGGTAAATTTTCATGAAAGAGTGCCCGGTTTTTAAAAATACTATTAAAAACAGGGGCACTATCATTCATGAAAGCTTACATTGCAGCAGTTGTGTTAAAATACTTACCTTTTTCTTCTTCCAAGCTGGACCAGCGATCCCCCGCCCTCTCCTGATGCTGTACTTGCTTCCTCCAATCACGGCGGGGCCTCAGGAAATGTTTGCTCTGGGGGAGAAGCCATGATTAAAGAAAGCTGGATTTGTCATTGCTGACGTAAGTACATTGCAGCTGCATGTGGGGGATCGCTGGTCCGGCTTGGAAGAAGTATTCATGAAAATTTACGTTCACTTTAAGGCTTGATAGTGAAAAAAGTAGAAAAGCTTTTTTAGCTATATTCCAACAAAACATGCCCCCAAACTAATAAAAAGAGAGGTCATTTAAGCTATTGTTTGTGTTCTTGGCCTCCTGCTACTAGCAGGAATTATCCCACATGTTATGGAGCCCTATGGAACATCATCATTTTACAAAAAGCTGCAAAGGGCTTTAACATAAAAATACATACATACATACACATATCTAAATATGTAATTGTATGTATGTATGTATATATATATGTGTGTACATGTATATTTATGTATATATATATATTTTATGTGTTTTGTGACACTTTTTTGTTTCGCGAAACAATTAACCAGAGCTCTGAGGACGCGGTAATCAGTCTAGCATAAATTGCGATTGCGCTCACGCGTTCGCATTTACTTTCAACTTGTAACATGAGTGCTAAACCAGATACGCACAAAAACCTACGATAAACACCTTTTTCGCTCACACATAACTGTTAGCACTCCACTCGTAATCTGGCCCAAAATGTTTATTTATGCATAGTAACAAAACCTTGGCCCCCTTTCCCTGTAATTTAAGACTAAAAATTGTGAATTTCAAAGCCCTATAAACTGAAAGAGCACATGGTATGCTTCACAAGCCTACCCTTTGCCTAATATATATTCCCTTAATTTGTTACTGATATTTGTTGGTTATTGTATCTTTTCTGCTAAAGCCAAAGAATGGCGAATTTGTTAACACAATGGCAGTTGAAAGCCCTGTGTATTCCAGACTGGATTCGCTCCTTCACATAAGGAACAATGAAAAACAATTGCAGTCTACAAGGTATAGGTATTTACGGGATCGTAATTACAATGTGTTTACTGTCCTTTTACAATTGCATGCTCTGTCTGAACTTGGAAAGTTTAATTTTGACTTTCATGTCCCTTTAAGTATTTAATATCTCCCCCTGCTATAATTTGTTCAAATTAACTATCGGCTAGATTTAGAGTTTTGTCCGTAAAGACCCACTTAGCTAACGCTGCTTTTTTTCCAGCGCACCCTTAAGACAACGCTGGTATTTAGAGTTCTCCGAAGGGCTTAATTAGGCTCCAAAAAGGGAGCGTAGAGCCGAATTAACCTCCACTTCAACTCTCAATACCAGCGTTGCTTACGGTAGCGGCTAGCTGGAAAAACGTGCTCGTGCACGATTTCCCCATAGGAAACAATGGTGCTGTTTGGGCAGAAAAAAAACCTAACACCTGCAAAAAAGCAGCGTTAACCCCTTAATGACCGCAGCACTTTTCCATTTTCTGTCCGTTTGGGACCAAGGCTATTTTTACATTTTTGTGGTGTTTGTGTTTAGCTGTAATTTTCCTCTTGCTCATTTATTGTACCCACACATATTATATACCGTTTTTCTCGCCATTAAATGGACTTTCCAAAGATACCATTATTTTCATCATATCTTATAATTTATTATAATTTTTTTTATAAAATATGAGAAAAAAATAGAAAAAAAACACTTTTTCTAACTTTGACCCCCAAAATCTGTTACACATCTACAACCACAAAAAAACACCCATGCTAAATATTTTCTAAATTTTGTCCTGAGTTTAGAAATACCCAATGTTTACATGTTCTTTGCTTTTTTTTGCAAGTTATAGGGCCATAAATACAAGTAGCACTTTGCTATTTCCAAACCATTTTATTCAAGACTAGCGCTAGTTACATTGGGACACTGATATCTTTCAGGAATCCCTGAATATCCCTTGACATGTATATATATTTTTTTAGAAGACATCCCAAAGTATTGATCTAGGCCAATTTTGGTATATTTCATGCCACCATTTCACCGCCAAATGCGATCAAATACAAAAAGTCGTTCACTTTTTCACAAACTTTCGGTTTCTCACTGAAATTATTTACAAACAGCTTGTGCAATTATGGCATAAATGGTTGTAAATTTTTCTCTGGGATCCCCTTTGTTCAGAAATAGCAGACATATATGGCTTTGGCATTGCTTTTTGGTAATTAGAAGGCCGCTAAATGCCGCTGCGCACCACACGTGTATTATGCCCAGTAGTGCAGGGGTTAATTAGGGAGCTTGTAGGGAGCTTATAGGGTTAATTTTAGCTTTAGTGTAGTGTAGCAGACAACCCAAAGTATTGATCAAGGCCCATTTTGGTATATTGCATGCCACCATTTTACCGCTAAATGCGATCAAATTAAAAAAAACGTTGAATTTTTCACAATTTTAGGTTTCTCACTGAAATTATTTACAAATAGCTTGTGCAATTATGGCACAAATGGTTGTAAATTCTTCTCTGGGATCCCCTTTGTTCAGAAATAGCAGACATATATGACTTTGGCGTTGCTTTCTGGTAATTAGAAGGCCGCTAAATGCTGCTGTGCATCACACGTGTATTATGGCTAGCAGTGAAGGGGTTAATTAGGTAGTTTGTAGGGAGCTTGCAGGGTTAATTTTAGCTTTAGTGTAGAGATCAGCCTCCCACCTGACACATCAGACCCCCTGATCCCTCCCAAACAGCTCCCTTCCCTCCCCCACCCCACAATTGTCTCCGCCATCTTAAGTACTGGCAGAAAGTCTGCCAGTACTAAAATAAAAGGTTTTTTTATTTTTATTTTTATTTTTTTAAAGCATATTTACATATGCTGGGGGTGTAGCATCCCCCCTTAGCCCCCAACCTCCCTGATCCCCCCAAACAGCTCTCTAATCCTCCCCATCTGCCTTATTGGGGGCCATCTTGGGTACTGGCAGCTGTCTGCCAGTACCCATTTTGCAAAATAAAACGTTTTTTTATTTTTTTTATTTTTAGTTTCTGTAGTGTAGCTTCCCCCCCCCCACAGACCAACCCCCACCACCTGCCTGATCTTTTTACTGCCAACTTTATTTCCCCTTTTTAGTAAATTTTAATGGTACTTTTTCTGTAGTGCAGTGGTTCCCACCCGCTCCCTCCCGTGCACGCGCCCGCCCCCCACCCCCCGTGCACGCGCGCGCGCCCGTGCGCGCCCCCCGGGCATTCCCGCCCCCGATCCCGCCCCCCTCAGCATCATCCGGGGCCATCGATGGCCGCCACCCGCCTCCCACACCGGCTCCTATCCACCCTCAAACGTAGCCGTTAATGTCCGGTGCAGAGAGGGCCACAGAGTGGCTCTCTCTGCATCGGATGGCTACAAATGGTTATTGCAGGATGCCTCGATATCGAGGCATCACTGCAATAACCGGAAAGCAGCTGGAAGCGAGCAGGATCGCTTCCAGCTGCTTTCCACACCGAGGACGTGCAGGGTACGTCCTCAGGCATTAACTGCCTTTTTTTTGAGGACGTACCCTGCACGTCCTCGGTCGTTAAGGGGTTAAGCTCCCAACGCAGCCCCATTGTTTCCTATGGGGAAACAATTTCTAAGTCTGCACCTAACACCATAACATGTACCCCGAGTCTAAACACCCCTAACCTTACACTTATTAACCCCTAATCTGCCGCCCCTGCTATCGCTGACCCCTGCATTACACTATTAACCCCTAATCTGCCGCTCAGGACACCGCCGCAACCTACATTATCCCTATGTACCCCTAATCTGCTGCCCCTAACATCGCCGACACCTATATTATATTTATTAACCCCTAATCTGCCCCCCCAACGTCGACGCTACCTTACCTACATTTATTAACCCCAAATCTGCCGACCGGACCTCGCCGCTACTATAATAAATGTATTAACCCCTAAAGCTAAGTCTAACCCTAACCCTTACACCCCCCTAAATTAAATATAATTTTAATCTAACGAAATAAATTAAATATTATTAACTAAAGTATTCCTATTTAAAACTAAATACTTACCTGTAAAATAAACCCTAATATAGCTACAATATAACGAATAATTACATTGTAGCTATTTTAGGATTTATATTTATTTTACAGGCAACTTTGTATTTATTTTAACTAGGTAAAATAGCTATTAAATAGTTATTTACTATTTAATAGCTACCTAGTTAAAATAATTACCAAATTACCTGTAAAATAAATCCTAACCTAAGTTACAATTAAACCTAACACTACACTATCAATAAATAAATTAAATAAATTAACTATAAGTACCTCCAATTACCTACAATTAAATAAACTAAACTAAATTACAAAAAACAAACACTAAATTACAAAAAATAAAAAAAGATTACAACAATTTTAAGCTAATTACACCTACTCTAAGCCCCCTAATAAAATAACAAAGCCCCCCAAAATAAAAAAATTTCCCTACCCTAATCTAAATTAAAAAAGTTAACAGCTCTATTACCTTACCAGCCCTTAAAAGGGCTTTTTGCGGGGCATGCCCCAAAGAAATCAGCTCTTTTGCCTGTAAAAAAACACACAATACCACCCCCCAACATTACAACCCACCACCCACATATCCCTACTCTAACCCAAACCCCCCTTAAATAAACCTAACACTACCCCCCTGAATATCTCCCTACCTTGAGTCGTCTTCACCCAACCGGGCACCGATGGACCAAAAGAGGGCATCCGAGTTAGAGTAGGGGTATGTGGGTGGTGGGTTGTAATGTTGGGGTGTGGTATTGTGTTTTTTTTTACAGGCAAAAGAGCTGATTTCTTTGGGGCATGCCCCGCAAAAAGCCCTTTTAAGGGCTGGTAAGGTAATAGAGCTGTTAACTTTTTTAATTTAGATTAGGGTAGGGAAATTTTTTTATTTTGGGGGGTTTTGTTATTTTATTAGGGGGCTTAGAGTAGGTGTAATTAGCTTAAAATTCTTGTAATCTTTTTTTATTTTTTGTAATTTAGTGTTTGTTTTTGTAATTTAGTTTAGTTTATTTAATTGTAGGTAATTGTAGGTACTTGTAGTTAATTTATTTAATTTATTTATTGATAGTGTAGTGTTAGGTTTAATTGTAACTTAGGTTAGGATTTATTTTACAGGTAATTTGGTAATTATTTTAACTAGGTAGCTATTAAATAGTAAATAACTATTTAATAGCTATTGTACCTAGTTAAAATAAATACAAAGTTGCCTGTAAAACAAATATAAATCCTAAAATAGCTACAATGTAATTATTCGTTATATTGTAGCTATATTAGGGTTTATTTTAAAGGTAAGTATTTAGTTTTAAATAGGAATACTTTAGTTAATAATATTTAATTTTTTTTTGTTAGATTAAAATTATATTTAATTTAGGGGGGTGTTAGGGTTAGGGTTAGACTTAGCTTTAGGGGTTAATACATTTATTATAGTGGCAGCGAGGTCCGGTCGGAAGATTAGGGGTTAATAAGTGTAGGTAAGGTAGCAGCGACGTTGGGGGGGCAGAATAGGGGTTAATAAATATTATGTAGGTGTCGGCAATGTTAGGGGCAGCAGATTAGGGGTTCATAGGGATAATGTAGGTGGCGGCGATGTGCGGTCGGCAGATTAGGGGTTAAAAAATTTTATTATAGTGGCGGCGATGTGGGGGGCCTCGGTTTAGGGGTACATAGGTAGTTTATGGGTGTTAGTGTACTTTAGAGCACAGTAGTTAAGAGCTTTATAAACCGGCGTTAAACCAGAAAGCTCTTAACTACTGACTTTTTCCTGCGGATGGAGTCTTGTCGGTAGAGGCTCTACCACTGTCATGTATATCTCCATTCCACCTTTAGCAACCTGTCTACAACACACATACCACCTTTTTGTTCAATTAGTGATTCTACTTCCTATAAACTCTGATGTTTCCCATCATACCTTGCTGGTTTATTGAAGTGAATTACCGAAGTAACTCAGCTCTAACCTCTACCTTGTTTTCCTACAGAATCTCTGCAGATCTACAGACGCTACTCTAATCCGCTTGTTACCTCAGTTTCCCACAACAACACCCTCTGGCTCCGTCTGAATACTCAGCCGATACCGCATAACAACAAGTGTGTCGCCCAGCAACGCTGTTCCTGAGCTCATCACGCTCATACGGACCCACGCTGCACGCACTCAGGGAATCTCCATTGCAGTGCAAGCAGGTAACAAACACAGAGCTCACAGGCACCAGACAGCTTCACTTGGGCAGCGCGCTGCTACATCTACCATCCTGCTCCCTAAGACAACAACAATCAGGTTCCGTATGTTAACCTCTGAGTATTGCAACCTGTTTAACCTAGTTATATTGCCAATTAAGAGACTTACCGATTTAGCTTAAGAACATCATTTCAGAACTGTTGTCATGCTGTGTTTGTGAATCAAATGACTTTATAGACCTTGCTACACCTTATCAGATACGTACCACTACTACAGTGACTCTCTCCATAAGATTGTGATTCTCATTTTGAACAACACTGTTCCTTATCATATTCCTTCTGTGATTACTGCTATATCTGTCACATCTCCCCCAAATCCTTTGCCTAAACTTTAGCCCTGTAATACATCATATATTTCTGGGGTAAATCTATGAGGCAAGATCAAACCAAGTGTTTTTGAGTATGTCTACTCACTAGCAGACTGTCCTAAAACACATGTAACACAAATCTTAATAAGACTTACTGTGTTAGGCATATGCTAGTTTCAGCAAGCAGCTGCTGAATTTGACAACCACTCACTTCAGCCAAGACTCTAAATACCAGCGTTAGGAAGATCCCATTGAAAAGATAGGATACGCAATTGGCGTAAGGGGATCTGCGGTATGGAAAAGTTGCGGCTTGGAATTGAGCGTTAGACCCTTTCCTGGCTGACTCTAAATACCAGCGGGCAGTAAAAAGCAGCGTTAGGAGCCCTTAACGCTGCTTTTGACGGCTAACGCCAAACTCTAAATCTAGGCGTATGTATTTTCAATCCAGAACATGTTAGCTGGGAAGAACTATGCTGAAAGTATTCCTTTAGGTTTAATGAAAATTGTAAATGATTGATGTTATAAATTATAAAAGTAACCAAACAGGGACCAAATGGAGACCCTCTTGTAAAGTATTTTATAAGAGGTGGCGCCTATAAATAAATAGATGATCTACCACTACCACTATTATTAGGTACTTGGCTACTTTAAAAAAAAAACACCTAATACAGAAGGTCTCTTTATCATTCCATAACTGTTTCTAAATAATCTAACCCTTTAGATTAGTCTTTATCCAGTATCATATGCCTTCCGCCATGTTTTCATTAGAATAGCTCTTTAAACTTTTTTAGGGACATATGAGCTTTGCCCCTTCATGCCCGGGGCAAGTGTTTAACATTGGAATGAAGTTCAGATGTAAACACTTGCTTGCAAAATAAAATTTGGAGATCAATTTCAAGGCTGGGATCAGATCATGGGGGACTGCCTACAATGCTAGGCACCCCCCGCCCAGTCCAATTTCCCATTAAACAAAAGGAGGAGGCTGCAGGATGCCAAAAAATGTAGGACATTCCATGCTGCCCTAAGGGCGTAAAAGCCGGCGCTTATAGGAGGCATGGAACGTTTTAAGGATGTGAAGGGGTTAAGATACTAAACAGATGATCAAAACTAATTTTGCATCACTGGAAATTCTCTCTAGTGTGCGTGGTCCCAATCTTGGTGCTAAGAAAAATGTTAAAGTGATGGTAAATTTGCCTTCATAACTTTACATATTCTTAAAGCTCTTGTCATTACTAGCATATTGATGTGCTTATTTTTTTAAAAACTCAATTAAACTTCTAAAAAACAGAATTTATGTTTACCTGATAAATTACTTTCTCCAACGGTGTGTCCGGTCCACGGCGTCATCCTTACTTGTGGGATATTCTCTTCCCCAACAGGAAATGGCAAAGAGCCCAGCAAAGCTGGTCACATGATCCCTCCTAGGCTCCGCCTACCCCAGTCATTCGACCGACGTTAAGGAGGAATATTTGCATAGGAGAAACCATATGATACCGTGGTGACTGTAGTTAAAGAAAATAAATTATCAGACCTGATTAAAAAACCAGGGCGGGCCGTGGACCGGACACACCGTTGGAGAAAGTAATTTATCAGGTAAACATAAATTCTGTTTTCTCCAACATAGGTGTGTCCGGTCCACGGCGTCATCCTTACTTGTGGGAACCAATACCAAAGCTTTAGGACACGGATGAAGGGAGGGAGCAAATCAGGTCACCTAAATGGAAGGCACCACGGCTTGCAAAACCTTTCTCCCAAAAATAGCCTCAGAAGAAGCAAAAGTATCAAACTTGTAAAATTTGGTAAAAGTGTGCAGTGAAGACCAAGTCGCTGCCCTACATATCTGATCAACAGAAGCCTCGTTCTTGAAGGCCCATGTGGAAGCCACAGCCCTAGTGGAATGAGCTGTGATTCTCTCAGGAGGCTGCCGTCCGGCAGTCTCGTAAGCCAATCTGATGATGCTTTTAATCCAAAAAGAGAGAGAGGTAGAAGTTGCTTTTTGACCTCTCCTTTTACCAGAATAAACAACAAACAAGGAAGATGTTTGTCTAAAATCCTTTGTAGCATCTAAATAGAATTTTAGAGCGCGAACAACATCCAAATTGTGCAACAAACGTTCCTTCTTCGAAACTGGTTTCGGACACAAAGAAGGTACGACTATCTCCTGGTTAATGTTTTTGTTAGAAACAACTTTTGGAAGAAAACCAGGTTTAGTACGTAAAACCACCTTATCTGCATGGAACACCAGATAAGGAGGAGAACACTGCAGAGCAGATAATTCTGTTAAACACTAAAAAACTCTAAGCCATCTCCGTGGAGATGTTGCCTGTACAACGGCAAAGAGAATGACTGGGGTAGGCGGAGCCTAGGAGGGATCATGTGACCAGCTTTGCTGGGCTCTTTGCCATTTCCTGTTGGGGAAGAGAATATCCCACAAGTAAGGATGACGCCGTGGACCGGACACACCTATGTTGGAGAAATCAACGTTTTTTTCAGGCTCCGTTACCTGATTTAATGCAGCCCCTGTCAGAAATTTTCTGAATGTGGTATTTGATTGGCATCTCTTTCAGCCAATAGGAGCAATTTAAAAAATTGTTTAAAAATTGCTGGCAAGTATTTCAAAATAATTTTCAAAAATAAGCAAAAATACACTCCTATTATCAATTTTTCTTCATTCTCTTGCTATCTTTATTTGAAAATAATGAATGTAAATCTTAGCAGCCAGCCCATTTTAGGTTCAGCACCATGGATAGCGCTTGCTTATTGGAGGCTGACATTTACCCACCAATAAGCCAACATAACCCAGGTTCTGAACCAAAAATGGGCCGGCTCCTATGCATCACATTCCTGCTTTTTAAATAAAGATAGCAAGAGAATGAAGAAAAATAGATAATAGGAGTAAATTAGTAAAGTGATTTAAAATTGCATGCTCTATCTGAATCATTAAAGAAAAAAATTGCGTTTAGTGTCCTTTAAATAGCAATGCTGTCTATAGCAGTCTGCTTCAACCCCACCCCCACCCCTCCTTATGAGTGTTTTAGACACAGGCATTGTATATCAACTGAGTTCACAGCTTTCTAGGCAAAGCTCCAGCAGATAATCCTTATGCACTTTTGCATTTTACCAAAACAACATAGATATAGATACAGCCATAGAAGAAAATGTGTGGGGGGGAGTTGGAGCTTTACAATTCGGAAACTTGAAAGAAAGGGTTAATGGTGAGGCACTGCAGTATGAATTTGCAGGTAAAGTAATTAAAGTACATATTATTATATTTTGTCACTATCCCAACTTGTTTTATGTCCCTTTAATCAAATTAATTGCCACTTTTTTTCAGATATAAAACAGATATAAAACAAATGTTTTCTTTAGATTAACTGTTCAGGTTAGCTGTTGAGTGTACTACGTACCACAATCCTGCTCATCACTCAGATCCCCACAGTCATCATAACCATCACATACAAAGCTGTGATTAAGGCATTTCCCTGTGCTGCAACGGAATAGATCTTCACTGCAATCTGTAAAACAAACAGTATGTGATAAAATAGTTAAAGCATATACTGCAAAATCCCCTCACTGTGTAAATATATATAGAGAGAAGAGAGAGAGAGAGAGAAAGAGAGAGAGAGAGAGAGAGGGAGGGAGAGAAAGAGAGAGAGAGAGAGAGAGAGAGAGAAAGAGAGAGAGAGAGAGAGAAAGATAGAGAGAGAGGAGAGAGAGAGAGAGAAGAGAGAGAGAGAGAGAGATGAGAGAAGAGAGGGCGAGAGAAAGAGAGAGAGAGATAGAGAGAAAGAGAGAGAGAGAGAGAGAGAGAGAGAAAGAGAGAAAGAGAGAGAGAGAGAGAGTGTAAGGGTTACTGTGCCTTTAATTCGTTCTTTCTTCTGATTGGGTACTTCCCCTTTAAATAGTTAGAACAACTAAGCATCATTGCTTAGTTATTCTAATCCGTTCCTTTGAACACCTGAGTACCAAGCCTCATTCTCATACTGCAAGGTGAAAACTTTCATCGCTGCTCGAGTAAGCTGCACCATTCTCAGCTCTCCTTCCCAGGACAGGATTCCTTCCAGTCATCCTCCATCTAACAACTATAAGTATACTGACCTGCAAGCTTTAACTAATTTATTATTCTTCAGCAAGTGTTTACCCGTTTTTTCGTTATTATTATTCTTTTCTGCAATTGAACTACAGCTCCCAGAATTCCACCGGACTGAAACCGGAACTTCCTGTTTTCACTACTCAGCATCTCAGCTCAGCACTAAACCGCATTGCTGACTAATCTCTGGAAGTACCATACTTAGCTGGGGAATAACATTCATATTCTTATTTTGCTATTTCGTAGTTTTAATAATCTTGTCTCTGCCTTCTAATTATAACAATTGTGGTTATCGAAGTTACCTCTGCAATATTGAACTCCTCAAAAGTTATCAATACTGCATTTCCCCTTGCCTCTCAATTCTGATGATTAGACCTTTTTCCTGCGCTACATAATAATTTTGCTGCACATTCTATTTAACTCTTTATTAAACCATATAACAGCTTTGGTTTTATTTCACAATCATTCTAGATAAATTCACTGCTGGATCAGATTGCCTTACAGTTATGGGTATTCCATTACCAGCAGTGAGACATACATATTATAATTCATCCTTAACTTGCTTTCGTTATATATTGCCTTACATATATTACAAACAGTATCTGTAATTGTGTTCCTTTATTGGATAAACCTTACATAATAACTAAGCCCCAAAAAATGGAATTGGAACCAACAGATATTCACAAATTGTGTATAACTTGTCTCAGAAAGGTTGATCAACTTGCACAAGCAGTCCATGATGTGCAACTTGAGAATCAATCCACTAAGGGCTATTATAAAGAGATTCATTAAGCCTTAGACCCACACCTCAGGAGCATAACCCAGAACCCCAGTTAGTTACCTGAACCTTTTTCTGGTAACCGTAAATTCTATAGACAGTTTAAAAAATTCCTGTCAACTTTTGTTTCAACTAAAACCCAGAACATACCCAACTGAGAGGGTCAAGGTTCTGAGTATTCCATATCATTTTTGAAAGGTGAAATGCTCATGGGGCGGATAACCTGTGTGAGACAGAAGACCTCCATACTGGGGTCACTAGAGGAAATTCTTTGATGCACTTGATAACCTATACAGGACAAAGATGTGCAATTAACTGCAGAATCCCTCTTATGAGGAATCTTAAACAGGGTAAAAGGCCAGTCGAGGACTATGTCGCTGACTTTAAGTTATACGCTTCTGACTCCCATGAGCCAAGTTGCACTGCGCAACCAATTCAGACTGGGTCTTGCTGATAGTCTCAAAGATGAGCTTGCCAGAGTCGAATTGCCTAAGACTCTTGAAGCATTAATGAGACGGCCACACTGTTAGATCGCAGACTACGTGAAAGACGTGCTGAACGATTTAATTCAGATGTTCGTCCTAAAATGTTTTCAGGACACAAGCTCACGAGATAGACCTACAACCTCAAAAGTGGCTGAACAAACCTATGAGATAGGTATAGCCCGAGGACCGCTCACACCGGAAGAAAGACTTAGACGTAGGATAAAATCCTATGCACTGTTACTGTGCCAAACCCTCAACATACCGTTCAACGACATGCCCTGTCCTTCAAAAGAACAAACGCAGTAAGTCTGTTTCTACTACTTCTACAATTCTGATGTACTTAACTCAGCCTATTTCACTCTGTCACTCTCTCTACAGTGGGATCAAAGACATCTGACGATTGATGGGATTATAGATTCAGGAGCCTATGGCAACTTACTAGATTTACAAATTGTTAAATCCAATAAAATCCCCCTTATACGCAAAACAAAACCTATCTTTGTCCGTGTGATTGATGGTTCACCCATAACTACAGGTCCTGTTACTCATCAAACTATACCTATTCACATGACCTCATTAGGTCATAGTGAACTCATTTCATTTGATGTTTTACCCTCTCCTAACTATCCTGTAGTATTAGGTATTAATTGGTTACAAACACATAATCCAGTAATACAATGGTCACCTGCACATATTAAGTTTAACTCACATTTCTGTAGCAATCATTGTTTAAATATTCAAAATTGTCTAAAAAGGGATTCAACGGATTCTCCGATTCCGCTGGAGTATTCAACATTCCAGGATGTTTTCAGCAAGACAGAAGCTGAAAACCTACCACCCCACAGACAGTATGACTGTCCCATCGATCTACAACCCGGAGCATCCATTCCATTGGTCACCTTTATCCTCTCAGTCAGCCGGAACTTGACATCTTAAGGCTTACCTTGAAGAAAAACCTCAGGAAAGGGTTTATCAGACCATCAACTTCACCAGCAGGAGCTGGCATTTTCTTTGTGCGTAATAAAGATTCCACTATCAGACCCATTATCGACTATCGACAACTAAACAAAGTAACAATCAAAAATCGTTATCCCCTACCACTCATACCAGAGCTCATTGAGCGCCTGTCAGAAGCCACCATATACACCAAATTGGATTTGAGAGGAGCCTACAACCTCATCAGGATTAAAGAAGGACATGAGTGGCTAACGGCATTCAGGACCCGATACGGCTTATACGAATACCTCGTTATGCCGTTCGGGTTATGTAATGCCCCTGCCACCTTTCAGCACTTAATTAATGACATTTTCCACGATCTTCTGGATACTAGTGTTGTTATATACCTGGATGACATTTTAATCTATTCAAAGAATTATACTGACCACGTAGAACATGTGACAGAAGTACTCCGACGTTTAAGATTACATAAACTATATGCGAAACCCGAAAAATGTCTTTTCCATACTGACAAAGTAACTTTTCTGGGTTACAATTTATCCCCAACTGGCATACGAAATGCAACAAGAAAAGGTCGAGGCTGTGTCAAATTGGGAGATACCTAAGACAAGGAAGGACCTACAGAGGTTCTTAGGGTTCTCAAACTATTACAGAAATTTATTAGAGATTTCTCTAAAGTTGCAAATCCACTGACAAAATTAACCAGTATATCTATTCCATTTCAATGGACTCCAGAAGCTGAGGTAGCTTTTACAACTTTGAAAAATCTTTTTACTACTGCACCCATTCTGACATTTCCAAATCCTTCTTTCTATTATATCTTAGAAGTCGATTCCTCAGACTTCGCAATTGGGGGCTGTGTTATCTCAACAAATGGATCTAAATAGTCCACTTCACCCCATCTCTTATTATTCCAAAGTTATGACTCCAGCAGAGAGGAATTATCCTATCGGGAGACAAAGAACTTCTCGCTATAAACAGGCTCTTGAATACTGGAGACATCTACTTGGAAGGTACAAAACATCCTATCAAAATTTATACCGACCATAAAATCTCCAATATTTACAGTCAAACAAAATTTTATCTGCAAGACAAGTTCGATGGAGCCTCTATTTTTCTAGATTCTCTTTCAACATTATTTACAGACCAGCAAATAAGAATGGTAAAGCAGATGCTCTCTCAAGGTTACCTCAAAAACCTGATCCCCAAGACCATCCTACTGAGATCATACCCAAACATCATTTCATTGGTCTCACTAACACCTTTATATCAGATCTAAAAAGGCATACCAGTCAAGAAACCGATCAAGATCATTCTACTTATCTAAACAAATCTGGAATTTATTATCACAAAGGTAGGATCTATGTACCCGTTTCATTAAGACAAACACTTCTACAAAACCACCACGATACTCCCCTCTCTGGACATCCAGGAATTCAACGCACCCTTGACTTACTTAAGAGGTCATTTTGGTGGCCAAAGATGAGAGAGAGTGTTCAACAACACATTCAAACTTGCATCATATGCAACACGTCCAAACCGGAGAGAAAACCTCCCTATGGATTACTCATGTCCCTTCCTATACCCACCAAACCATGGCAACATCTTTCATGGACTTCATCGTTGATTTACCTCCATCAA